>NC_090738.1:108055494-108070494 GCF_036898095.1 Palaemon carinicauda
TTTTGTTAACTAAAATTGAAATTATATCTCTTGCTGTTGTTATGTTTACGATCGTTCCTGGTTAATCTTTTCAGCAACAGAGAATATTTGCCGTTTTGATCAATATAGAATAAAGTTATGCTAACAAAGAGGTTGGACTCAAGATAAATAGAAGAAAGACAGAGGGGAAGAGAACGGAGTATGCGATGGAAGATGAAATATCATTGGAGGGAGAAAGGATTAATGAGGTAGAATCATTTCAATATTTAGTAACTATTATCTCCAATGCAGGGTCTTCAGAATTGGAGTTTAATGAAAGATTGGAAAAAGCAAATCAGACAATGTCTATGTTAAATAACATGTGGAAATCAAATCGCTTGAAATTACACATAAAACTCAGGCTATATATCAGTTTAGTGATATCGGTGTTACTCTATGGACACAAGTCCTGGTATGACAGTGAAACTATATCCAACAGATTTTGTGGATTTAAGAACAAAGCCCTCAGAAGAGTACTGTGAGTTAAATGGTAGGACAGGATTAGAAATGAAACTATAAGAGAGATTACTAGAGTGCCATATGTGGATGATATCATGGTGAGGGGCAGATGGAGATGGTTTGGTCATGCTCTTCGCACTCCCTAAGAGAGAGTAGTTCACCAAACGTTCAGCTGGTCTCCACGAGGCACTAGAAGAGTTGGAAGACCCAGACCTACATGGCTGAGGACTATGAAACGTAAATGAGGAGAGGACGATTGGGAAAGTATTGATTTAAAAGTTCAAGATAGAAATGACTGGCGAAATCTTACCGATTCTATTTGTGTCAATTGAGTTAAATCTTTATAAAAGTCAGAATTATATTTGGATTTAAGTCAGAATTAATTTTTTATTTCAGCCTGAATTATATTTTGAATTTCAAAAGGCTTATTGAACAGCAAATGACTAAAGACCTAAGCCTAATCCCCAGTGTCAATAAACAACATCTTAGACAAGTAAATCTTATATTAAGAAGAATAACCTGCGAATTCTTCAAAAGATTAAATTAAAAAAAAAAAAAAAAAAAAAAAAAACAATTAGCCCTCTCTACAATCCTGAAGAACTTCAATCTTTCCGACGCCCAGATATACTGTAGAGCATCCCTCCCTCCAGCCGCTTCGCTTTCTCCATTTTAACCTCGTTTAGACTCGTCATCTCGTCAGTCGCCCTTTTAATTAAGCTTCCCTCCAAATGCTGGCTGCTTCTCACCTCCCCTTTTGAACTTCATTTCGGCGGAAGAGTTGCTTCTTTTTGGAGCTCCTTTGAACCCCCTTCCGCCCGACACCTGTCTTGCTATTGATTAGCTCTTCCGGGTGTCATTGATCTTGCTTCGAACTACTGCCTCTTCACTCCTGGCATATGTCGGCTGTTTTCAGAGGTGTAATACATACTTACATACATTATATGGGTGCATGTATATATATATATATATATATATATGTGTGTGTGTGTGTGTGTGTGTGTAATAAATATAAATAAATAGATATATATATATATATATATATATAAAAATATATGAGAGAGAGAGAGAGAGAGAGAGAGAGAGAGAGAGAGAGAGAGAGATTGAGAGAGAGAAGTTAATCATAGTGGGTGTTGTTTGAGTTTCTAAAGATAAGTAAATGTTGAATGAGAAATGAATAGCGAGTACTTACACAGGGGACCCGGAGGTATGCCATCAAACAGTTATTGAGACTTCCTATGTTGTGAGTGAGAAAGGCTTGAACGTCATTTTCTAGGTAAAATCTGTGGATGAAAAATTATATTTTACATCGTACATAAGTAAACTACAGTGTGTTTTTCAAAATGACATACCACCTAAAGTATTCATTAGATTATTAGAATTTCTGACTTGAGTAGAAAGTTATATAATTATAATTCATTGTGGATTTCAAGTTGAGAGGAGAGAGAGAGAGAGAGAGAGAGAGAGAGAGAGAGAGAGAGAGAGAGAGAGAAGGGGGGGGAGAGAGAGAGATTAGGGTTATGATGAAAAATATTCAAAAACTCTGAAGAAAGATTCACGAAGAGTTTTTAATTAAAGCATATTGAAGTCGAAAATCTAATTTCGTCTCCACCAGACTTGATAACTTCTTTTATTTTTGCTCTGAATAACAACTTCTCCTGGAGAGATGTAAAATCCTGTAGGTATTTTAAATATAGTCCCTTAGGAATTATTCTTCTTTTTTTCTCATTATCTTCTACCCATTTCTATATAGGTTCCTGTTTGTTGAATTATTTTTCGTTTTTCTCTTTAGCTTTTACCCATTTTTATATGGGTCGCTGTTTCTTATCGGCCCATATACCCATATGTTCTATGGAGTTAATATTTCTTTGTTTTATTACATCTATCCCGGGATCATGGAACTCCTAGACTATAAAATGTTGGATTGGTGGAACTTCAAAAGTTCAAATTTGTTGCGAATATTTTTATGTTGAACAGGCTGACATAAATCTTTTTCATAGTTTATGTTTTTGAGGATCTGATTTATTGTTGTTACTATTCTAAAAGTATTTTATTTTAATTGTTCATATTTCTCTTGGAGTTTATTTATTTCCATATTTCCTTTCCTCATTGGGATCTTTTTCCGTGTTGGAGCCCTTGGGCTTATAGGATCCTGCTTTTCCAACTAGGGTTGTAACTTAGCTAATAATAATAATAATAATAATAATAATAATAATAATAATAATAATAATAATAATAATAAACTTACAAGTTTTTAGCTCACCCGAAGTAATTGAACAGTTAAGCCATACTAGATATACTTCACCTATTCATATACACCTCCCAGGGCCAGTTACAAAAAATTTATATAATACTAACGCGTATAATAACACAGTAAATTTTTTAATAACTTTATGTCAGGCACAAACTTAATCACTTTGGAGAGGACACAAACTTGAGGTATATGAGAGAGAGGATATTGGCTCTTACACAGGACAGGCTGGATCCTTCTGACCTACGCATTCCTAGGGTATATATTGACTTAGTTATTCTAGATCCTTCTGGGTCAAAGGGTCTAGAAGCTTGGGGGTTTGCTCTAGCGGCGTAAGGTTACCAACTAGATAAGAAAATAGGGGAATGAACTTTGCTTGCAAGGTAACCCTCTCTCAGCTAGCTTCACCCCCTTCCGTCCAAAAACATTAAAAAAAGAGGAAACTAACACTGGGGTTTTCAAGAATCTTCCAAAACACGTGGCAAATATTTCTCACAAACATGACGCAGTACCATAGAAAATTTACATAAGCCCTTGTTTGTACCTCGTATAGTTCATGCAACACACTTAATTGAGATCACGTAAGACTCTGTAGCAAAATACGCAAAATAAAAAGTTAATTTTCATATACTGAATTGAATGAAGAATACAAGTAAATGAACAATGAAAGTCTTACTTAATTCACATACAAATACTTAAAACTACAAGAGAGGAACTCACCTTATGAGCTGGCTATTCTCCTCTTAAATACACAAATGAAATACATAGATAAATTATTTACTCTACACTAGACCAGCTTTGTAAATATATATATATATATATATATATATACAGAGAGAGAGAGAGAGAGAGAGAGAGAGAGAGAGATAGATAGACAGTCTGTGTATTATATATATATACATGTGTATCTTGTGTATATATATATATATATATATATAATTATATATACATATATATATATTTATATATTTATAGGTATATATATATATATATATACAGTATATATATATATATATATATATATGTATTTTGTGTTTTATATATATATATATATATATGTATGTATGTATATATGTATGTATATATATATATATATATATATGTATGTATATATGTATATATAAATATTTATATATATATGTATATATATGTACATATATGTATATGTATATGTATATATATATATATATATATATACACTTACGGAGATGTATCAATCATATAAATCAATATATCAAGATAAAGATATTTTGAAAAAAAAAAAATTGCAGTAAGGAAAAATGCTTAACAGCATTTAAGTATACAAAACCTGGCGTCATAATGTCAGAGGTCGCTTCCCCCCTCCACTGCTACTTAATATTAATTATTTCATTATTTTTTTTCAAACACCACACATGCTTTTACTTGCTCTTGAAATTGGGGCAGTGGTGTGTGTGGGACCAATATCTCTTAAATTCATGAGGTAGTTAATTCATTGCTCAAGAGGGATTACTTCTGGGAAAATAACTCTCCAGTGTATTGGGGTCATGGCCATTGAGGAGAGGTGGGTTGTTGTTCTTATTGTTTTGTCACTGGTGTTGTCAGTTAAGGGGAAGAAATTGTATCTACTGTATTGGTGGAATTTGTCGTAACAATAATTTCATCAACAGTATTAGGTGTTGCAGAAAAAATGGTTGTTTATTGAATGATTTTTTTTTTTTTTTTTTTTTTTTTTTTTTAAATGTAGCATTTAGGCTAGTAATGGTTTCCATATTGCTGTTGCTACTACTATTTTTTTATCAATATTATCTATTATTATTATTATTATTATTATTATTATTATTATTATTATTATTATTATTATTAATGATCATCATAGATTTGTTGTCTATAGTATGTTTCCGGGTTGCATCCACCTTCCTTACGAATCCCACTATATGTTCTGTTTCTAGTAGCACGCTCTTTTTAACAGTGTCTTGGGGCCTATTTTTCCCCCTACTTTTCAAGATTTTACCAATGCTTTAGTTATATTCCCTAGTGCTCCTATGATTCTTAACATCACTACGTCAACTTGCATATCGTACACTCTTCTCAATCCAACTTTTAAGTGTTGGTACTTCTCTATTTTCTCTCCTCCTTTAGCTTCCACTATTGAGAACCATGGTACTGCAACATCTGTGACCCATACTTTATTCGTTGTCTTGTCAACCGGAGTGACGTTATGTCGATGTGCTTGTATCACCCTGTCAGTTCCTATGCGCAGGCCCAGAGTATGTTAGCATGATCTTTTTCTACCACAGCTTGTGGGTGATTATGTTCCTACCATTCTCTGCTACATGGTATTTGGTATTTTTTCTTATAGAGAGATTCTAACGGAAGGCTTTAGCAATTGTAGGCTACTTTTGTTGCTGCTGATAATAATACTGGTAATATTTGCATTTAAAGCATACATTTATAGATAAGGCACTGTGCATTAATATATTTCTTTCTCTTTATCTCTGTTTTGAACAGAAATGAACCATGGTTATATAATAGCAAGGAGAATTGAGTTATCATCTCATCTGCAACATTTCTCTACATTTCAAAGGCCTTACAATCATTCAAACTACCACTATCCGTGACATGATGGCTCCCCTCCACTACCACCATCATCCTTCCTCTGTTCTTGTCTGTCTCTACAACTAAAAACCTTTCTAATTTCCTTTTGTTTAATAACCAACCTTCTGAATTTTTCAGATCACCTACGGGCCGAACAAGGGAAAGGCCCGTGTCAACAGGAATTGTTGGCTACAATACAATTATCATCATCATCATCATCATCTAACGATCTCTTACATAAATCATTTTGGATTGTATCATCTCATTAAGAAAAACACAATGCAACAACTAATAAATGTCATATTATTCTTTTATATTGTGTTTTTTTTTTTCTTTTGGATGGAGAAGGCAGAGCCTATGTCAGCAAAAAGAAGTCCTAAAAATTATTTTCATTTACATATTCATGTAACAAAGGACGCTATAATCTATTATCAAAGCAAAGGCAACGCGACGCTGGTGACCTTTCATTTCTGTAAACTGTATTTGGAAAGTTTTCCTTGATTTTATCAAGTTGTTTCTTAACAGTAAATGGGCAAAGTTTATGAGCTAACATGTCAAAATATCTTGATCTAGGGGAAATACTGAACTTCGTTATAGAAAGAAGTGTATCTGTAAATTTCAGTGTTGAAGGACATACACTGCGTGATGAAGGAAATGTAAATAGGTAGAATTTTACAGTTTTTACTCGGGCACTCTTCAAAGGTATCTGGTTATGCACTCAAACATAAAAAGATTTAAAATGGTGATTTTTTTTCTTTGGTCTGAAGTCTTCAGATGAAAACTTTATCCAGTAATTAAGATATCTTATGCTTAATCTTCTGTTAACTGCTTGATGCACATATGGCTCTGCATCTAAGTCCAGAGCTGAGCAACGCCATCTGAAAGAAATCCATGCGATCGCACACTTTACCTTAAATCATTTTGACGGAGGATACTCCAAAATCAAACAATTGTTCTCTAATCTTGGGTAGTGCCATAGCCTGTGTACCATGGTCTTCCACTGTCTTGGGGGTAGAGTTCTCTTGCGTGAGGGTACATGACACACTATTCAATCATTTCTTTTCCTCTTGTTTTGTTCTGAAGTTTTTATAGCATATATACTGTTCTTAAATGATTTTATTTTAATTTTTCATTACTTCTCTTGTAATATATTTATTTCCTTGTTTTCTCTCCTCACCAAGCTATTATTTATTATTTCCTGTTGGAGACTTTGGGCTTATAGCATTATGCTTTTCCAACTAGGGTTGTAGTTTAGCTAATAATAATAATAATAATAATAATAATAATAATAATAATAATAATAATAATAATAATAATGATAATAATAATAATACAACGGCCAACACTTTTATTTTCTAAAAATATTCATTGTTATATAGAAAAGCATCAGCTCATTGACGTAGGAAACGAATCCCTTGTATGAAAGGAGAAAAAAGAAAGATTATGTTCGTTAATAACCAAAATCATTAAATAACCCAAATAGGATCTGGCGTGGGTGGAAAACTTTCGAGTTTGCGTAATCGATGGAGGAGAAGGTTACTTTTCCAGTAAATGAAGATTACTTGGATATAAACAACATTTATTCAGACTAAAGAAGATCTAATAATATATAATTATCTCTAAGCTCTTTTCTGATTACCCCACAAAGTCTGTGATTTCCCTGATTGAAAAAGATCTTTCCCAACCACCCACAAATATTGGCTTTATTCTCACCATGATACACAGGGTAATGCTTAATGTTATTCCGGAAGGAAAGGTATATTATAACTATTCAATACATTCACATATATAAATTTTTTTGAGGGTGGATCTGATGGTAGGTGTTAGGCTTACCCCTCTCGTTTTCGGCAATGATTTGTGGAGTAAGGTTGCCAGTCCTTTGGATTGGTCACACTTGGTTAACACACGTTTCTGATAACTGGTCAACACCAGCCATATTGCGACGTCTGTTTGGTACCCTTGACACTGAGGCATTTGTTGGTCGAATGCCCCTCTTATAGCATCTTAAGAAATAGATATCTGATTGAAGTTTGAGGTGATGATGGCAGGTTTATCCTTGCTAAGATTCTTGGACAGGATATGTTATACTATAATAGCTGTATTTTTAGATTTATTTCTGTAGCAGGTCTTCTGAAATCAATTTAAATTTCATAATGACATCTTTACTTTTATGGTTTTAAAATGAATACTCTTTTATTCTTAATTTATAACAAACAATATCGGCACCAATGACATCCGATGCCAGAGAATTCTAAATCAAGCAATCAATCGCCTTGTAATATGTATGTTCAGGCTGTGTTCTTTAATTATTGGTCACCCATCCAAGTATTGACTTGTCCTAACGTTAGAGAAAGGGAGAGAAGCAATAGAAATAGGACATAGAAACAATGACGGTCTTAGGCCTGGCCTTTCGCTTCTTCCTCTTCCTTATTCTCAGTTTAATCTAGAAGACTTAAAAACAATCGATAACGAGAAAGATGGAATTTACGAGCATGAAGACCTGACTGAAGGCTGGTTCGAATCAAGTTGAGACAATACAGAATAAATTTCCCCTCTCGGATGTAGTCATGGCGACTATTCAACTCAAACGTGAACAGTCAGGTCTTTTGATCTTTTTATTCATTCTGTTTGTTGCAGGGCAAGGAATTATACTCTTATTCTTTTATGATAAAAATACCACGATATCCATATACTTCTTATGTATTTAACAATTATATTCTTCGGTCAATAACGTCTACTTTTAAGCCTGGGAACATTTTCTTTCATCCCTTTGTTAGGACTTTAGGAAGGAATGTAACGACTCTGATATATCACTAAGCTTTGTTGCATCAACAACTGGACCACAGTTTTATTTGTATAAATCTACATTACAGTGAAAGGCGATAATTTCCTAAATAAAGCTTTAATACGGACGAGATAAGTTGTGGAGAGGAAGTGGGTAGCGATGCTATAAGAAGAGTGACATTGTATACGTTGTATATTGTCCTGCATTAGAGTGAATTAATCAAGAGAAAATTAGATCAAGGGAGAAGAAAAGTGTACCTACGTAATATCAATAGTCTTATTACTAAACAAAAATGCAAATTGACTGATGAGATAAAACTTCATTAGATTCCCAAAACATAATAAAGAAAAACATCAATATTTTTATTATTAAGAAATAAAAAGAAACGGGTAACTCAAATAAGATCTAACAAAACTTATACTATACCACTTTCACCATTTCCCCTCTTTCACCAAACCTACCTTTCCTCCTGGGCCAAAACAGAGAGAGAGAGAGAGAGAGAGAGAGAGAGAGAGAGAGAGAGAGAGAGAGAGAGATAGTAGTGCAGATCAAAATATTTTTGAAGTGCCTTTTTGGGGTAAGATAGGTTCTTCGAATGCTAGACTTTATAAGGATAGAATAAAATCTTTTATAATTAAGTTTCTTTACCATCTCCCTTTACATTACATACATATTTAGACCTGAAATGATACTACATATGAGAGGTAAACGAGTACTAAGATAGACTACATTCCCTAATCAGAGGCCTCTTTGAAACAAGAAATTGTTTAAACCATACTCATCTGACTGCAATCAAAAGAATAAGCTGGTGGAGAGGGAGTAGTCATACCATGGTGAGAGGAGAGTACTTAGAGATATACTCTGAAACCCCACCCTCCCAAAAATTGCCAAACCAGCGGGTTCAACTTTAGAAAGGGGAGTGAGTGGGTAGGGTTGAATCTGTGCATGTGTGCATATATATCTGAATATTTATACGCAATGTTTTGACGGATCGAGTACACTGATATATCATAGAAATGCAACCAGTTGGAGACCTTGAATTCGGACGAACACTAAGAAAGACAATAAAACTATGAAATAATTCTAGGAACATCATATCCAGTGAAAAATAAGGTGGGGGCGGAGATCGTGGAACAACCGATGCCGTCAGTTCCTATTGTATTCTATAGGTTATATATACTTTTTAAAGGAATTGATTGAGGGAGGGAGAGGGGGTGATGGAGGGGTTTACCCCTAGATAATAACTAGTGAGGAATTTATAAATTTGATAACTCTGGACATTTCTATAAGCTAATTACACACACTCTCTCTCTCTCTCTCTCTCTCTCATCTCTCTCTCTCTCTCTCTCTCTCTCTCTCTCTCTCTCTACGAAGAGGAAACAGGATTGGATTTAGGGACTATAACCCAGCGCTGGGGCCTGTCAGGCCATTCATCGCCCAAGTGCATCTACTTTAAAACCCCTAAAGTTATTTATTTCAATGTTTTTACTGTTCATAAAATATTTTATTTTTCCTTGTTTCCTTTCCTCACTGGGCTATTTTCCCAGTTGGGGCCCGTGGACTTAGATCATCCTGCTTTTCCAACTTGGGTTATAGCTTAGCATTTAATAATAATAATAATAACAATAACAATAATTACACTTTAACGTTTAATTTAAAAAATGGGGACAGGAAGAACGAAGAATGGAAGAGTGAATGGAGGTGAAGTAAACAGATATAAATTAAGTACAACTAGGGGCTGAAGTAATGTGTAAAATCCCCTAAGTAATGCCTACAGTACAACGTGTAAGGTGCGCTGAGGGCATGTTAACAAAGAGGATAAAGTGAGAGCATATCCCCATTATCCAAAATCCCCTCAGTACCTGAACCCTAAGGATATAATCCCTATGGGGATTCCATTTTGCTTAAGACGCTCTTTTTATGGACATAAAGAACAAAATCTTCATTCTTACTATTAATTTTCCACCTTTTCAACGTCAAAACAAATTCCTCTGAAGAACAATAAAGGCAGCGAAACCTTTTGTTCGAAATTTTATGATATCTCTCTCTCTCTCTCTCTCTCTCTCTCTCTCTCTCTCTCTCTCTCTCTCTCTCTCTCTCTCTCTCTCTCTCTTCCTTCCTTGAGAGAAATAAGCGTAAAATTGCTATGATTATATCAGACTCAACATACGATATGGGATATGATATTCAGTTTTCCCTTTCTTAACAGTCTCCGTAACACCTCACCATCATACCTGTCCAGGGTTAATCGTCTTTTTATCTTCATTCTATTTCTTTCTGTGCTTTCTATTGTCTCTCTAACATTCTTCTTTCGCGAACAAAATAAAAAATGGCTTCATATGATGACTATCAATTACCTGAGGATTTGAATTTCTAATATTTTTAACTTTCTTTTTGTTTTATCTTCTTTTTTTTTATTCTGTAATCCGAATAAAAATGAATAACATTTTCTTTCTGAATCAGATTCTTGGATATTCAGACGTTCTAGAAAACACTTAAGTAAAATTTGCCTCTATTTTTCCTGTACTTTTGAGATTCTTTCATGCGGATATGTGAACATTATAATAATAATAATAATAATGATAATGATAATGATAATGATAATGATAATGATAATAATAATAATAATAATAATAATAATAATAATAATAATAATAATAACAATAATAATGATAGTGATAATGATAATGATAATGATAATGATAATATCAATATTAATAATGATGATAATAATAATGTTAATAATGATGATATTGATAATAATAATAATGATAGTAATGATAAGGATAAGGGTACTGATAAGGATAATAATGAAGATACTAATGATGATAGTAATAATGATAATGATAGTGATAATAATAATGATTATAGTAATAATTTGTGTATTAAGAATCCAGTTGTATATTTAAAAAAAAACGGAGGAGCTTTCGCAATTTCTACAAAGTGCTTCTTCAGCTGAAGAAAATAGTGATATTGGTAATAGTGATAATGGTAATAATAATATTAATGATAAGGATTATGATTACGATGATGATGATAATTATAATAAGTTGAAAATCCTGCCCCTTTCAAGGATATTGTCTTAAGAGTATTTTTTCCATCGAATCAAACAGGACTAATGTTTACTGTCTAAATATATAACACAACTCCCATCCTGCATATATTAGTGTTTTTCTCAATGGCTGGTTATCAGTTTTAAAGAAAGGATTTTCCTCCTCAAGTAAACAAGAAACTTTCTCTCTCTCTCTCTCTCTCTCTCTCTCTCTCTCTCTCTCTCTCTCTCTCTCTCTCTCTCTCTGTAAGAGGGGAATGGTTTTCACTGTCGTTATTTTTCAATTTTGTTTCTTGCTATTAAATTACTTATTCCTGTCGTTTTGGATTTCTTTTTATGGTGTTAATTATGTATCTTAAAACTGTAAATGTCTATATTTTTCTTAAACATGTAAATATCTATATTTTTCCTGATATTGCTTTGATTTAAATTGCAATTTTATTATAATGCAAGATTTGTTTGGGTAATGGTGGAGGAGATTGTTTCTCTTATTGTAGAATTAATGGTGTTTTATATCTGGAATTTTTTCCCATTTTTATGAGTTCCTAAATTTCAAATTTTGTTTTCAATTTTGTAATATGGTAAAATGTTTCATTTTATTTTTCTCTTATTTGTACACCAATATTTATTCCGATGTGGAAATTAGTTTGAAGTATTGATTTGAAAAAAAAAAATGGATAAGCATGATTTCCTCTTACTTAGATTCTGAGGAAATTTCCACCAAAACATTTTTCCATTTATTTTGCCATGGAGTGAGAAAGTCATTACACCCTTTTCCATATCATTTTCTCCACGACAGTATAAATTTCATCTCCCTCTCGTTGAAGTAGGAATCTCTTTGCAAAACGACGTAATTGTTTAAATCGCTGCTTGAGGGTATAAAGAAAATTCCATGGTACATCACATGCGAAATGAGTCTGACCTCCACTTATATATCGCATGAACTTCGCAAAATATTTAGCACAAAGACAGTGGAAAGTGCAAATTTCTCCCCTATAAAAAGGACTACATTAAGAAATGAACTTTAAAGGCCGCGAAACATAAAAGAAGTCTCTTGAGGCAATAGTGGGGAGCAATGTAATTTCATTTGAGCCTCTCTAAATATTCTCTTCAAACTTGACTCCCTTGTAGTGTCTCTCTTCACCCTTCGAGAAACGCTTGAATTTCATATTTCTTTTAGTTTCGTTTTACCATTATCCTGCAATTCCCCTTATATTTATCATAATTCAAAAATAAATATCAATTTCAAGCTCTACATTATTACCAGAGATGAAGCAAAGAAAAATCATGAACTTTAATAATGACGAATGTGAAAGAAGGAAGTAAATGATAATAATAACACAAAGCAAAAAATATTCTTTTAATAAGTCTCCAAAGCAAGATGTTTATTCAACCATTTATAGCAACAAGTAATTTCATTAAAAATTAATGAATGTTTCATATAAAGTTGAAAAGAATATTTCACTTCAAAGGACTACATAAGATCCTTCTATTTGAAAGAGCAATGAACACATTTTCTCTCTTTTGCCCTCGAGAATAAAAGTTAGCCTTATGTAAAATAAGGAGCTAGCTTCATTCAGGGGTTGATGTAAACCGAGAGAGAGAGAGAGAGAGAGAGAGAGAGAGAGAGAGAGAGAGAGAGAGAGCTCTTGTAAAGGTACAAGCGGCTACACCTTTATCAAATCGCCCAGCAAAGCTAAGCAACTTTGGACGTGGATGGAACTTGGATGAGAATTAACGAAGCTAAGCTGCAATAGGCGAGGGTGGTATTTGGACGGCTGACCAAAATTCTATACCAGACACAGTTTGAAGGCCGCTCGTGAGTGGCAGAGGCAAGGGACAGTGACAATGCCGTAGAGCCATGCCAAAACCTCCTCCTCCTTAGGTCACAATATTGGTGGGGTTTCAGACACTACAAGAAACTACAGAGCTTGACTGGGACTCTAACTCCAGTCTGGAAGATCACTAGGAAGGGGGAATGCTACAAGGTCACCACAGCTCCTCAAAAATGCCTTTAAAATCAACTCGAAGCAAATTTTTTCGTATGTGGTGAAAGTGGCAATGAATAAGAATGAGAATAAAATGGGTAAAAAAAGTAAACTAAGTAATTGGATTGTATTTTATTGATTTGGGCGAGAAGTTTTGCCACTGACGTCTGGGAGACCATCCAGGACCAATGTACAAGGAAAGGTTAAAAAGGTTGAGATACCAAAATGGAAGAACGTAATTGAGAACAAGTACTGTAGAAGGCTAAAAAGTGAGTGCAGCCAAGGGCCGAATGAATGTCGCACTGACCTTAATGTAATGCTTACTGTGCTCAGTTGGAGGAGCACTGAAGGCACTAGCCTACTACGGGAACAAGAACAAAGTGAAGATAAACACCAACGAAATTACCAGCTACTTCATATTTGCCTTTAGATGGTAGACACCAAACTGGGGCAACCCCCTCCCTCACCCCAACCACTTCGGGTTTCCTCTTTTTATTCTTTAATTTGAAATATATTTTTCATAGCTTTTTTTTTCTATTCCTCTTTTCAAAATTGAAATCAAAGTGGAAGAGAAACGTGTTTACCTCTCTTTCGGGCGATATGTAAATGGTAGGCTTTTTAGTCTTATATGACGAGAGAAGCAGAAATAATCTAGATAACAGGTAAAGAGAATAACTGATGGATATCTAATAAAATGTTTCAACCTTTACCAAGTGCAATTATCTCGTCTAAACCCCATTTTTTCATGCTATTATTCAATATATTTTGAAGGAACAATGGTCGTTCACTGATGAATTGTTCTGTAAATACGAAGGATGTGCTTAAAAATTACCCCGTTTTAAGTCCTGTTATTCAAACTATTAGTTAGATGAAACCATTTTGAGGAAATTTTTGGTTTAATTTGTAAAGTCAAGATAAAAAATTCACCCAAGATTGTAATTACTATTGAAAATCATTTCTTTATTACTTCGATGTTGATCTGCATAATTAGAATATAAGTCCAAATGCGGTTAAAACACATTGGGATATCCCCATTTTAAACTTGAATCTAATTCCTTCATAAAAACTTAATGAAACAAATATTTTTAATACCATTCAAATTATAGACCAATAACAATTATTGCCATCTCGAGGTCTTACGTAAGTGCATCTATTAAACGCAAAAACACAAATTAAAAAAGTCTACAGTCCGACCTACTAGTGTTTCAATTACCATTTAAACGTGCGGGGGAACAGTCACCCCAGGTTACGAACCCCTGATTAATAGATTTTAAAGGTCGTTAATGAGAGGGAGGAGCAATGGGACAGTGATAATGTCCTATATCTTACCATTTATAAATATAATCGACAACCCACCCCGCTCCCCAACCACGTTAGGACCAGGTAGGGCGAGACAATGGTTGATCGACAAGTATATCTGTAGGCTCCATCAAGTCTCCCCCGTCCTTTGTTCACATGGATGGTGGGTTGCAAAAACTACAATAAACTAATATGCTTCGGCAGATCTTGAACCCAAGTCCATCTGAGTGGTAGGTAGGGATGTTTCCAACAGGCTATTACAACTCTTACTTAAGGAAAAAAAAAAAAAAAGGATACTTCGTAATTGGTAAAGGTCTTTTAGTCCATTCCTCTGATAATCTAAGTTTCTCTCAGTGACTTTATGGATATATGAATTTGGGAGGTATAGCTCAGCCGTTGGACATGTGAAATCCTTCAGTGGCCCAAGTGTAACTGGAGGAAACGCTACACTTGCAATGTGAAGTAAAATTTAGAAGAAAGGTTGGACTGCAAGATGGAGGAAAGGAAGCAGGGATGGGGGTGAAGTAGTAGAAAGATTTTATAAAAAGTGCAGCTGGGCCTGATGAAATGCTAT
>NC_090738.1:108095494-108097994 GCF_036898095.1 Palaemon carinicauda
ATTTTAGATGATGTGAATTTAGTAGAGAGAGAGAGAGAGAGAGAGAGAGAGAGAGAGAGAGAGAGAGAGAGAGAGAGATTTAAAAAACTATGATTTACTTTTCTATTCATAAAATTTCTTCCAGTTTATCTCTATTACATTTTTCATCTTTAAAGAAAGATATTTGAATAACCAAAAACAATGTTAAAAAAAGATCTATTTTCTGTGGAATGGAAGATGATGCTTTAAATAATCATAGCTGAAAGAAAGTTTATGCGTTGATATTTTATGAACTATTATGAAACGTAAATCCATTACTTTAATTTGAGAGACAATGGTCAAACAAAATGCAAATGTTATCACGAGCTACCATGAAGCGGCATATCCTTTGGCATATATAAACTTTTAACGTCATTAAATGTGAAATACGAGCAAATGTAGAAACTGTTATTATGAAATACATTTTCAGGATATTGTGCCATGTTGAATATCTACTTTATGTCTTGGTGATTTTTCAGCTTTTCAAAATATTTAATAACTTAATGTTGATTATAGTAGTCATTCAACCTTATACAATATCAATATTCCTATATAAACATGAAATTGACCTTTTAGCTTGAAGCTTTATGAATTATATTTTCGAATATTTTAATTTACTCGTATTTTAGGGTGTAAATGATAAACATTTTTTTTCAAATACAATCTATTAAATCCATTAACTTCCCCTTCTTTTAAATTAAAATCTTTTAAATCCACTAACTTCCTGTTATATATTCATTATACGTGGGAAGATTATCTTATATGCCGACAAAAGGGATTTACAGCATTGAAGCATTTATAAACAAAAGTTATACCAGAAATAAATATCACGCACAGACTCAGACACAGACACAAGCGCACATAGGCATGCACAAAAATATGCATATGCACATATACATGTATATGTGTATATCGGCTTATATATGTAAGATATTATATTGATAAATTCAGTTATTCATTTTCTATCTATTTGTCTACCTATAATTCTTTATATATATATATATATATATATATATATATATATATATATATATATATATATATATATATATATACTTTATATATATATATTCCATGTTATCCGTTGATAATATTCCATATTATCCGTTGAGGAGAATTACGCGAAATATATCGTTCAATGTCTCAAATTACGAAATGCATGTACAGTATAGTCTGCTGTTTTTGTGTTTGGGAATGCATGTGTGCGTGCGTGTGAGTGTGTGTGTATGTATGTATGTATGGTTGGATGTTTAGCCATAATAATAACTCTAAAAGTAAATAAAAACTGAAAATTATCATTCAAGTTTTTTCTTCTAAATAATACTTAATTTCTTCCACCTTTACCCAATCCACGGGTTTGGCTTACGAAATACCTGCGTGTACCATATTCCTTATTCAGTTTGGCATGTCTTGGATATTTCCTTTACCCACAGATATCGTTCATGAAATGCCTTACCTACAGCGGTAATCTGATAGTCGAGACAGATATGCGTGTAGAACATTCTAGAATCATCCACTGCGTTGAATAAAACCGTAAAAAGATACGTGAATTACTTTTTGGAATTTGTTCCCATCTTGGGTGTGTCCGACGAGTAAGTGATTGGGGAAAGAATCTTAGGAATATTTTACGACATTATATTTTTCATGCATACATATTTGTATATCTGCTACCATTCTAATCTTAGGTAATTCATATTTCGTGATAATTTTCGTAGGGAATATCAAAATTTATTGTTAATATTTCTAGACAGAGTAAGATCCATTTCTCTATTTTATTTATTTTTCCTTGGCTCACTTCCTGCAAAGCATGATATAACACTCATATATATTTCAGAAACATTCGTAACTGTATTTTATCTTCAAACTTACTCGCCTTTCTTATTCTTTCCTTGCTCATATCGACATGCTTCTATATCTAACATACTATTTGAGGCTTTCCTATCTTTCATTATAATTTTTCTGTGAATAAAATACCCATTTGTTTTTTGTTTTTTATATCGGCTACTTCCTAGAATTGGAGGAAGTAAGTTAGATAAAATAATCATAAAAGTTTCTCTAACTTTCCTCATAAGCAAATAGAAACTGCATCAAGGATAAATTATTACTTCCTTTTATAAGGTGATATGAAAAATCACTGTTAATTAATTTCAGTGTTTCAGGCAACAAATGCAATCTATTTGGAAGATCCTTCCAATATGAGCTTTATTTCTAATTGTAAATTGAATCAATAATGGTGTATTGAAGTTTAACAAGATTTTGATGCAATCTAAAAAGTATTAGTGTTATTTTAGTTTTAAAGCTTTTCATTTGCCATATTCTCCTGTTCCGTATATTTTATGAAAATTAATTATTTGATGGATCGATCTAAAAACAATTTTGAGGGAGGTATCCTCTTTATTCATTTTTTTTTCATTAAGATGGATATAAATAAGTATAGGTGTGTAAGAAAGGCAAATGGAAGAGCGGTTGAAAAACATTGATG
>NC_090738.1:108124683-108127183 GCF_036898095.1 Palaemon carinicauda
AAAAATGATAAAACAACTAATATAATAATAATAATAATAATAATAATAATAATAATAATAATAATAATAATAATAATAATAATAATAATAATAATAACACAAGGAACCCAGCTTCTCTACCTGAGATGAAGGCATTTATCGATTAAAATGAATGAGTGTGGCTGACACAGAAAATGTAATTTATTTACATTTACTATTTACTCAATGATTGGTAAACAGAGGGAGGATGAATGGTAAACAACGTGTGAGGGGAATTTTCAAGGGGAAATGATGAAATACCATTGAATTAAAGTATATAAGATGTGGACTTATCTCTGTATTTTGGGAGTTCAATTGATTTAATTTAGGAATACGAGCGAAGAAATTCATCAATAAACCTTCGTTCCTAAAACTATAATCAATTTTTTTTAATGAGGCGCATTTGCACTGACTCTCAGCGGTGCCCTTTTAGCTCAGATTATTATTATTATTATTATTATTATTATTATTATTATTATTATTATTATTATTATTATTATTATTATTATTATTGTTGTTATTATTATTATTATTATTATTATTATCATTATTATTATTATTATTATTATTATTTGAAAAAAAAAATCATAATCACTAGGATTGTGGCTTCACCAAAGCTGTCATGAGACTCATTTTTTTTCCCCAAAAGAATTCCTAAAACCCATTTCCTAATATATTTCCTAAAACCCAATTTCCACTAATATTTCTTGGGACAATTGTCTTTTTCAGTTTTCCTGACCCATGCCCCCAAAAGCTTTTTTGAAAACCATCTATCAAAGAAATTTCCTGAACCTAATTTTCCAAAGAGCTTTACAGTATATAACCCCATTTGTCTCAATAATTTATTAAAAGGCAAGAAAACACCATAGGGAGAATAAATACGAGAAATATACTTTTTTACCTCTTTTGTGAACATTATGGGATCTTGGGTCAAGAGAAGTCAGAAGGTCCTGGTGATTCAATATGAATCGGTTATAGTAGAGGGGCAAAACCTGAAAATTGCTTTTTCAAAATAATTTTCTGTTACAAGCCGGCATCCACCATATTTTGTTAGAATGGGATGTTCTGCATTCAGTAAGGGTGGATGACACTTGATATTTTTCCAAAAAGGGCCCTTTTTGGCGAATACGCGATTTGAAAAAACGACGAAAAAGCTGAAGCCTCGTTTAGGAAACACTCTGTAACTTAACCATCTTGTATGCTATACATGATTATGATACCTCATTTTGTAGCTTATGATAACACCTTTACAATGAAATAAACAAATATGAAGGATTGGGAAATTAAGGGTCCTGATAAGGTCAAAGGTCACGTGATCACGTGATTACCTATTTTGGGGGGTATTCAATATTCTTGACCTCACATATCATACTTTGCCCGCATATGTTTCTATAAAGATGTTTTTAATCTTAAGAGGACATCCTTTGGCAGTTTTTAAAAGTAAAAGGGTCTTTCAATTCCTTCTTACCTAAATTTTATGAGGGATTGAATTTCGACCCTTTTTTGGGAAATCACTAAAATCGTTGAAAATCGTGTTCTGACTACTTTGTTGTGATGATAATTGCTGTTATTATATAGGCCTATATAAGAAGCTTTGTGTTAAAAATAAAGTCTTAGAGATGTAGAATAAAGGGTACATGCAGTTAAAAAAGGGGTCAAAGGTCATGTTCATCATGGATTACATAATTTCACGGTATACACCACATGGAGTGAAATTCTCCCCTAACCCTAACTCTAACTCTAACCCCAACCCCAACCCCAACCCTAATCTTGTCAGGCCTAATCCTGGTGGCCTAATGCTATGGACCACATGTTGCTCAATGTTTAGTAGTCTTGTTTGCACATAGATGGCAGCATTATGAAGTCTTTTGTTTTAAGATGGTGGATGACTTTCACTCTCTCAATTGTGACAAATTCATCTTTTCCCGTCTCAACGATCACTGATTAAGCAAGGCAAGTTTGATCTCATAATATAGTAAACCACAGTGCATAGTAGGGGTCGCTTGATGTAAGTGATGCATGTCTAATTCATGTGGCAATTAGAAACTAGTGAAATGTATTGCAACATGTGCTTCTTAGGGACCATCTCATAATCAATAACATGTTTCTGTGTGCATGTTTTGTTTGAAGGATTAAAACTTTCGTCAGTCATGCTTACTTAAATCATGTGACTGCTATAGATCTACTGATGTACAGCCTATTAATATACCATATGGCTCTTGCACTCAAAAAGGCAAGATTGGCAGAGGCGACCTTTAAAATGTTTAACCTCCATGTAGATGATGATATCGATGATGAATGGTATCACCTAGAGTCTGGCCCTACTCGCCTTAAAAGAGACGAAGATGATGTTCAGAAGATAATGGAAGAATTCAAAAGATTTGGTGTATTTAGCTTCAGTGAAGAACATCACGAGGACCTAGTTTGCCTGACAACAAAAGACGTTGTTCCAGAAGAAATTACAAGGGATATAATGAAAGCC
>NC_090738.1:108169683-108172183 GCF_036898095.1 Palaemon carinicauda
TTACCCAAAACAAATGTAACACGCCAAGTTTTGTGACCAATGTTTTTATTAGTCATCGTGGCTACAAATTAGTAATTGTAATATTTAATTATTCTAGACTGAAAATACACTATAGGATACCCTAATCTAGTATAGTATTTGCATATATGTCAAAACTTAGTTGAGTTACCAGCAATAGTTTTTTTAAACATCGCCATTATTTCAATTGGATGCATTTTATGCCATATTGCATGTAAAAACTAATAAATTAATAACAATTTTATTTATTTCATGGAATCATTGATATTAATTGTTATCAATAAGGGTATCATCATCATCATCATCATCATCACATCATCTTCATCACTTCACAAATGTTGATAAGCAAACCTCGTAAAGCCATACATTAAGGTCACTCAAGTACCACCTCTCCACCATCATCTTTTAAACCACCACCTGATTATATCCCAACCCCATCCCCACATGTTCGAGGTTTAAAGGTCTCTAGTTATAATAAGATCCTTCTGGTGGAAGTTAAAAAACAAAATACTAAGACAACAATATTTCATACATTTGTTCTCCAGGTGTTTACAATAATTTCATAACTACAAATAACGAAGTAAATATGCTAATGACTGATTGAACTCATAACGAGAGTAATGGATTTCTTGAAGAGCTTACCTATAAGGTGTTGGACATCAGGTCATGAAACATCAAATAAAATCATAATAATACGAAGAGTCAATGCCAAGGAAATATTTCCTTTTGCCCTGGGGAGGGTGAAGCCAGCTAGACTCCAACCTATGAGCATTGAGCAATCGTCACCAGGGAAGGGGTTTCGTTTGGAAGTGAGCGACTTTCCCATTTAATTTGATTGATTGATCGATTGTTTAGGATTTTTCTCGTGTCCTGACCTCTAAGGTTATTGACACCAAATCAGAGTAAACAATGTGTTAATAGTATGATATTTATACCCTACATCCTATATACCATACCATCACTATAATAAAACACCACTGAACACTTTCATTGCATGTCATTTCACAGATTTTATTTTAACCAACCACTTCTGAAACAATATAGATCATGGTGACTGATGATATAACTTAAATCTCCAACCTTAAACTAATATATTTGATATAGTAAATAATACTATATTCTCTAAGAGGGCCGGAGCCAAGTAGCCCGTGCCAAAAGCTGACCCAAACCACATCGAACTACGTGGCTCATGATCGAAATCAAGGGAAAACACTGAAATCAACAACTAAACCTTTAAACCGCATTACCTTAAAAATTTGAACAAAAGCCCTTTATTGATTATTGGTTACCCCAATAGGTGCTATTTGAAACAGTGTGTATGTATGTGTGTGTGGAGAGAGAGAGAGAGAGAGAGAGAGAGAGAGAGAGAGAGAGAGAGAGAGAGAGAGAGAGAGAGAGAGAGAGAGAGAGAGAGAGATGTATTTATATGATGAACATCTTCTAGAATTCTAACATTGAGATGCATTCATTTCTTGTCTTTGAAGTGCTTACATCACTGCTGAAGTTTTGACAGAATCAACAGCTTTCTCATAGTCTATAAATGCCGTACATGGTGGCTAGTCATACTCTGTTGATGTTTCTATTAACTGGTTAATTACATGGATATGGTCAGTAGTTGAACACACGCTTCTAAAGCCTGCCTGCTCTCTTGGTTAAGGCTCAGTCTTTCTATTTGTTGAAAATCTTTACGATATCTATAGGGATACTACATAGAGATAGTAAAAAAAAATCTGATTGAGAAACGATTTAGAAAGGGTGACCCCCTCTCTCCTAAATTATTCACAGCATGCATAGAATTTTTTTAGAATTAAGATTGGGAAAATATAAGTATTAACATAAATTGGAAATACTTTAGAAGCTTAAGATTTGCAAATGCCATAGTTCTATTAGTTAATCATGGGAGGAATTACAAAAGATAATAGAAGATTTGAAGAGAAAAAAAATGTAGGACTAAAAATAAATGAGTAAAACTAAGATAATGTTCAAAGAAAATGCAGAGATAACCTATAAGGGTAACAGACGAACCTCTAGAGATTGCTAATGAATAAATTTAATTAGGACAGACAACACTTTAACATAAAGGTTGTGCTGGTGAAAATTTGATCAAACTTTCACCACTATAACCTTTATATTAAAGTGTAGTTCCTAAAGTCAATGTAGTCCTGAAGAAGGGTCTCGAAGTGATCCGAAACACATGTCGATAACAAACAACAAATGGAGAAAAGTAAATGTATTTCTGCTGTTATCCTGAAAACTATCTGCAAGACGATCTGTCCGAGGAGAAGCCGTCTTCGATTTTGGACGCCGATGAGACGTTGTGTATTCATTATATATGTATTTATGTATTATATATATATATATATATATATATATATATATATATATATAATGTCTTTTTTTCTAAAAAGGAAATTAATTAATCAGATGGTCCTAACAGTATTAACTTGAGCATCAGACACTTGGAGCCTTACTGAAGGCCTTA
>NC_090738.1:108181840-108199340 GCF_036898095.1 Palaemon carinicauda
CCACCCTGTACTTCCAAGATTGCATTCTCTGTTTTATCCTTAATCCTATTAATCAGTACTCTACCATACACTTTTCCAACTACACTCAACAAACTAATACCTCTTGAATTACAACACTCATGCACATCTCCCTTACCCTTATATAGTGGTACAATACATGCACAGACCCAATCTACTGGTACCATTGACAACACAAAACACACATTAAACAATCTCACCAACCATTCAACTACAGTCACACCCCCTTCCTTCAACATCTCATATTTCACACCATCCATACCAGATGCTTTTCCTACTCTCGTTTCATCTAGTGCTCTCCTAACTTCCTCTATTGTAATCTCTCTCTCATTCTCATCTCCCATCACTGGCACCTCAACACCTGGAACAGCAATTATATCTGCCTCCCTATCATCCTCAACATTCAGCATACTTTCAAAATATTCCGCCCACCTTTACCTTGCCTCCTCTCCTTTTAACAACCTTCCATTTCCATCTTTCACTGTCTCTTCAATTCTTGCGCCAGCCTTCCTTACTCTCTTCACTTCTTTCCAAAACTTCTTCTTATTCTTTTCATATGACCTACCCAGTCCCTGACCCCACCTGAGGTCAGCTGCCCTCTTTGCCTCACGTACCTTGCGCTTTACTTCCACCTTTTGCTCTCTATATTTTTCATACTTCTCTATACTATTACTCTGCAGCCATTCTTCAAAAGCCCTCTTTTTCTCTTCCACTTTTACTTTCACTCCTTCATTCCACCATTCACTGCCCTTCCTCATGCTGCCTCCAACAACCTTCTTGCCACATACATCACTTGCAATCCCAACAAAATTTTCTTTTGCTAACTTCCACTCCTCCTCTAAATTACCAGTTTCTCTTACTCTCACCTCGTCATATGCCATTTTCAACCTTTCCTGATATTTACTTTTTACCCCCGGTTTTATTAGCTCTTCAACCCTCACTAGCTCCCTTTTACATCCACCTACTCTATTCCCCCACTCTTTTGCTACAACTAATTTTCCTTCCACCAAAAAATGATCAGACATACCGTTAGCCATACCCCAAAACACGTGCACGTCTTTCAATCTTCCAAACATTCTTTTAGTTATCAGCACATAATCCATTAATGCCCTTTCTACTACTCTTCCATTTGTCACTCTTACCCATGTATACTTATTTTTATCTTTCTTTTTAAAAAAGCTAGCACTTATTACCATCTCTTGTTCAACACACATATCTACCAGTCTCTCACCACTCTCATTTTCACCTGGTACGCCATACTTCCCAATGACACCTTCTACCTCTCCAGCGCCCACTCTAGCATTTAAGTCACCCATAACAACTACATAATTCCTTCTACCCAGTCCTTCTACACACCTAGTTAATTCATTCCAGAACTCATTCCGCTCTTCTTCACTTTTCTCACTACCTGGCCCATACGCACTGACAAACGCCCAACATTCCCTACCCAACCTAACCCTTACCCACATTAACCTAGATGATATCTCCTTCCATTCCACTACTTTACCTGTCATCCATTCACTCAGCAATAAAGCCACACCCTCTCTCGCTCTTCCCCTTTCAATCCCAGACACTCTACCAGACATTTCACCAAACATCACTTCACCCTTTCCTTTCATCTTTGTCTCACACAAGGCCAATACATCCATCCTTCTACTTCGAAACATACTTCCAATCTCACATCTTTTACTCTCTATCGTACTATATCCACGCACATTCAAACACCCCAAAACTAGAGTGCGAGGAGCAGTCACTCTCCCCCCAGCTCCATCTCTTTGTTGCTGTCTCACAGGATTTTTTTATACAGGAGAGGGGGTTCCCAGCCCCCTAGTCCCGTCCCTTTTAGTCGCCTCTTACGACACGCAGGGATAATGTTGGCGCTATTCTAATTGTTTTATGCCCCCGTGGCCATATACGATATTAATTATTGAATATTAGAAAGCAGAGAAAATAAAAGCCTTCATATACATATATATATATATATATATATACATGTATATATATATATATATATATACATATATATATATATATATATATTTATATATATATACTGTATATATATGTTTGTATATATATATATATATATCTATTTATATATATATATATATATATACATATATATATATATATATATATAAGATATACATACATATATACGTATATATATATATATATATCTATCTATTTATATATATATATATATATATAGATATACATACATATATACGTATGTATATATATATATATATATACATACGTATATATACATATATATATATATATACATATATATATATATATATATATACATACGTATATATACATATATATATATACATATATATATATATATATATATTTATATATATATATATATATATATATATAATTATATATAACATGAATGTACATACATATGCATATGAGAATGGGGTTTTGAGGTATTATTAAGATATATATATATATATATATATATATATAATAATAATAAAATATAAAAATAGAAAGATGAATGAGACATCTTCACTAAACCTGTCAATAAGCAGAAAATAGGGATGTGAGGAAATAGTTATTTTTATGAAAGAAAACCATACCTATGAGATTGAACATGGTCGATAACTTCCTATTTTCGAGATTAAAAGCCTTTACTATGCTTCTATGGAACACTGAAATCGACACAAAGATTCCGGGCGAAATAAGCCCCACCCCCTAATGATGTTATAGTCAATGACGTTGTCTTTAACGTTCACAGTAGTCACAATACATCCTCTTCAGTAATTATAAGTTAGTGATAGTTTGAAATTTGTAAGGGGATGTATTGTGACTGCTGCTAACGTGGGAGACTACGTGATTGGCTATGACGTCATCAGGGGTTGGGGCTCATTTCACCCGGAAACTTTGGGGTGACTATAGACAGTAAAAATAATGAATTTTGTTTCATGACAGGTTTAGATCTCTGCCTTTTTCTTTTCATATGATTCATTGATCTTTCCGTAAATAGCTGCACAACTACTTCATCTGTTATGACCATCATATTATAATTTGTATTTGCTAACAGCTGTTAACTAGATACGAAATCAAAGGCACAAGATCAATATACCTTTAATTGACATTAAAATGAGCTTTGACAAATTCATTACCACGCAAAAGTATAAATTACATTTAAATGTTAGAAAGCTGAGAAACATATCAGTAAAATGTCAAGTTTTCAAATCATGTATGACCTAAAAGATATTTTTGAGCTGTAAAAAATAAAATTTCAAACTACCAAACAATGGCTCCTTTAATTACTTTATTGCCATCATAATTTATCTTTTTTTATTAGATCATATCATTCAACAGAAGTCTTTTTAAGGCGTTACTGTCAATAATTATTTGAATGATAATAATAATAATAATAATAATAATAATAATAATAATAATAATAATAATAATAATAATAATAATAATAATTATGTAATAATCATAATGATAACTATAATGATGATGATAATAATAATAATAATAATAATAATAATAATAATAATAATAATAATAAGACATATAATGATGATGATGTAAATTATTTTAATAATAATAATAATAATAATAATAATAATAATAATAATAACAAGGACAAGGATAATGTTGATAATGATAAAGACCAGCATTCCAATAACAATGATAATAACAAAACTAATAATAGCAATAACAACAATAACAAAATAATAAAAAATCCTTTTAACAATGGATACTCAAAAGGAAACAGCAGATGCAGTGTCTATGCGGGTAAATGATAAATGCTGACGGAAGACCTACATAAATATAAATTATCTCCCACAGACTCATTATTTTCCCCCAGACAATGAAATACTATTATGAGTCCTATCTGGCTTAAGCACATGAAAATGCTTTTATTGTGATTTAGGGGATTCATATTGACTAATAGGCCCTTTGAATACACCTTTTGGAGTTCTCTCTCTCTCTCTCTCTCTCTCTCTCTCTCTCTCTCTCTCTCTCTCTTCTTTGGGTTACCCCATTTCTTATCTAGCCTATGACAATAGTCTCTTTGAATACACCACTTGCCCACCCTCTCTCTCTCTCTCTCTCTCTCTCTCTCTCTCTCTTCTGGGTTACCCCATTTTCTTATCTAGCCTATGACAATAGTCCCTTTGAATACACCACTTGCCCACCCCCTCTCTCTCTCTCTCTCTCTCTCTCTCTCTCTCTCTTCTCTCTCTCTCTCTCTCTCTCTCTCTCTCTCTCTCTCATAGTCCCTTTGAATACACCATTCGTCCCCCATCTCTCTCTCTCTAGTGCTTTTGAATACACCATTTCTCTCTCTCTCTCTCTCTCTCTCTCTCTCTCTCTCTCTCTCTCCTCTCTTTTATTTTGGTTACCTCATTTTCATATTTAGCTTATGACTAATAGTCCCTTTGAATACACCACTTGCCCACCATCTCTCTCCCTCTCTCTCTCTCTCTCTCTCTCTCTCTCTCTCTCTCTGGATTC
Organism: Palaemon carinicauda; assembly: GCF_036898095.1. NCBI lineage: Eukaryota > Metazoa > Arthropoda > Malacostraca > Decapoda > Palaemonidae > Palaemon > Palaemon carinicauda. The sequence continues at coordinate 108,186,353 of NC_090738.1, forward strand.
CCTCATTTTCTTATCTAGCCTCTGACAATAGTCCCTTTGAATACACCACTCCCCCCCCCACTTCTCTCTCTCTCTCTCTCTCTCTCTCTCTCTCTCTCTCTCTTCTTTGAATTACCTCAATTTTTTATCTAGCCTATGACAATAGTCCTTTTGAATACACCACTTGCCGGTCTCTCTCTCTCTCTCTCTCTCTCTCTCTCTCTCTCTCTCTCTCTTTTGGGATTACCTCATTTTCTTATCTAGCTTATGACTAATAGTCCCTTTGAATACGCCACTTTCCCCCCCCCCTCTCTCTCTCTCTCTCTCTCTCTCTCTCTCTCTCTCTCTCTGGTTACCTCGTTTTGTTATTTATCCTACTGTGATGTTATCAAAGAAGTGGGTTGAAGGAGACCGTGTTTTAACCACTAGGGAAGGTGGAATTATTTTTGAAGTTATGATTTTAAGAGTTGGTAGAATAGAAGCTGGAGGGCGGCTGTTATTTTATGTAAACTGCTAAATTACGTATTGTATATAACATTCAATATTTTAAAATCATTTTCATATTTTACAAAAAGGGAACTCCTTTGTCACGTCATGAAGATTTTTTAATAATATTAATTTCATTATTTTATCTCTTATATAATTGATATTAATCTGTCACTATTAGGTTTACCCATGAAATATACAAATATACAACTAGTACTAATAACTAAATTAAGTAAAAGTTACTTCATTGCCAGCTAAACAAAAATAATTTATATTATACTCTTATCATTATTGCTAAAATATATAAATATATAACTGGTAAAAATATTTATATTGAATAAAAGTTACTTCATAGACATGTTTTGACAGATAAACAAAAAAGAACGGAAGAAGTTACTTGAATTTATTATTATCCGAAAAAACTACAATGTTTGTTTGTTGTTATGTCAAATATTTGAATATATTTGAAAAAAAAAATGAGCTGCATAACGTGAATTGTGTTTTCTACTTATAAATAATTAAAATAATAAGCACACTCTGGAAATAACAACAATGCCGGTGTCCCCTATTATACAGTATGAGGTTGATATCAAATTAATCCTTATTATTATTATTATTATTATTATTATTATTATTATTATTATTATTATTATTATTATTATTATTATTATTACTCCAATATTAACAATAATGATAATAATACCCTGAGGATGAATATAACAATATAGTATATTATTATTATTATTATTATTATTATTATTATTATTATTATTATTATTATTATTATTATTATTATTATTATTATTACTGCAACATTAGCAATAATGATATCAATAACCCTGAAGATGTATATAACAATATAGTTTATTATTATTATTATTATTATTATTATTATTATTATTATTATTATTATTATTATTATTATTATTATTATTATTATTATTATTATTATTGCTGAATGTAGCAACCCAGAAAAGAGAATTGTCCGTAAAATTGAGAAAGTGGACAAGAAATTGAATTCTGCCGATGCAGCAATAGTATTCAACTTTACTTGTTTGAAGGAGGGTCTCCTACCAAGATATTATTATTATTATTATTATTATTATTATTATTATTATTATTATTATTATTATTATTATTATTATTATTATTATTATTATTATTATTATTATTCCAATGTTCACAATAATGATGTTAGTAACGCTGATGATGAATATAACAATATAGTTTATTATTATTATTATTATTATTATTATTATTATTATTATTATTATTATTATTATTATTATTATATTATTATTACCAGCTAAGCTACACCCTGGTTGGAGAATCAGGATGCCATAAGCCCAAGGTTTCCAACCGGGAAAAATAACCCAGTGAGGATAGACAAATAAGAAATAAATGAATTATAAAAGCAGTAGTAAGCAACTAATATAAACTATTCAAAGAGCAGTAGCAACATTAATAAGAGCTTTATTAGAGACTTGGTAATGAGAATTATATATACAGAGATCAACCGGTGAACAGAATTCTTAACGTTAGCTAAATGTTTTGTAATTATACACAGTGTAACCAACTAAGGTGGATAAAAATCATTCTGAATTGCAATTATTATTTTTACTATATATATGTTGCTGTACTTAATAACTTCCTTTTCTCTCTCTCTCTCTCTCTCTCTCTCTCTCTCTCTCTCTCTCATTAAGCAAGCCTTTTAATTCTATTTATATTCAACCACACTATATCCTTATGGTACATGTTTGAACTAATCCCCCCCCCCCCCGCCAAACGAACGGATAAAGTTAAACAACACGAGTTTTGTCTTTAATGAATAGCTCATAGAATATTTCTACTTTTGTTATATCTCCTTTATAAATACAAAACGATAATCATACTTGAAAATACAACCAGGATGCAGCCATAAAGATGCCAAGGAATCAAGATGAAAAATGTTTTTCAATTATACCGTCATCTAATATTATCTTTGCTTATAATTTATTATATATACATATATTTGACAACAGTGATATTCCCAGAGAATTTTACCTGAAGGTATTCAGAATTCTAACTCCTGGAGCGAATATCCCTAAATAATCTCACAGGGATATCGCATAATATCAGAGGACATATTCTTGACACGTCAAATAGCTATCTTCGCCCTGAACAGTACTAACGCTTCGAGGGGGAATAGTGACATGAATCTGAAACGAGAATGAAAAGAGAGCCGCTCATAAGGCATCTCTCCTATTCCGTTTCCAGTGTGTATCTGATGAAGGCGGTAGCGCCCTCTTTATTTCTTTTTCGTGTAGCTCAACTACTCGGTGTTTTCCCTTGTGTTCTCTCGTTATTTTGGATTTAACTCAACATTTTGATGAGTTCTCGGGCCTCTTCTGCCTCTAGGAAGTTGAGCATTATCTTTACTATGTATAAATATAAGCTCTTGTCGTTTTGAATTAAATCAAAAGTGATTTTAACGTAAACAAAAGCTGTTGCCTCCCGGAGGCATCCTTTATGCTATCGCTTGCTCTTATGGGTCATTTAGTTAGCTGGAGCTACGTTCCCAGTTTGTTATGCTTTAATAATTTAGCTATTTAGCTCCGCTAGGAATTCTTATATTATACCGTCAGTTTTAGCTCGGTGATTTCGACACGGGTCGAGGTACCGATCTAGCCCTTCGTGAGGCTTCATAGCCTAGACGTCTGGCACTAGTACTTTCATGCATGATATAAGTTTTTCCGAATGTTATATTATTGAAGCTATAGGCAAATATTTTATACATGTAAGATATTGTTGAATGTTTTTTCCAAGATTGTATACGAGGGAGTTTCGGTGATTTAGATAATCGATTCTCCTCTTACCTAGTCTAGTATTCTAGGTACAGTAGTATACTTTCGCAAATCCCCGATTGTTCTTCTCTCCTCCGGAGTCTAAGTTCAATCACTCTCTCCCTCTGTAAGCCTTCGGCTTAATCCTAGTTGTTCTATCTGTATAATAATTCATAATAATTCAGGTATAACTATTCTAGGATATGTCTGTCCTAACCTGATAACCAGAGTGACTGATTTTTGGGGTTAGGGCAGAACATCAGAGTTTCTAGTCTGTGGTCTGCTTCTTCCTAGCATAGAGAATGAGTCTCCTTTGCTAGGTTAGGGGCGGACACAGGAAGCTTTGCTTCCTTAGTCCATATTGGAAGGATTCTGTAAGAGATGATTCCTTCATCTAGTGGCCTAGCAGACTGTCCTGTGTTGTTTTTCTCGGGCTGGAGAATAAGTTTTCTCTGTTGCCCGGCGAAATAACTTCACCTAACTTTGTTCTGGTTGGGAGGAGGTTAGCAAGTATTGCCAGTCTTCCTCCCTAATAGACAACTCTAACAGCTGAGTGTGTTTCCGGCTAGAACAAAGTCTATAAGACCCTTATCCCTTCCCAACCTCTCTTTCTTTTATTTTCTTTTGGCCGCAGTCCTACTTCCATACCTAGTAAAGGTTAGGATGGAGGACAGGCTCAGCTCTCTGCCGGCTGGCACTACGTGTCGGCCGGCAGGGACCCTTTATTCTTTGCAGAGTGAACCCCAGACCTCCCCTGGTCTCCCTTCCATGTCCGTCGGTAGAGCCCGGCAGACTATGGATTCTTTTGAAGCCTGAATGTTACATTCTCCCCTTCCATAAGTTCACTCTTTCTGGATGGAAGGTCATATGGCAATGCCGCCTTATAACCTTAAATCCATACTGTTTCTCTGACTATTGTGTTGCACCCCTAACCCGGCTGCCGGCTTAACAGCCAACAGCCGGGTAGGTGGAGGTTCTCTGGTTCTTGGCTACTGTCGGCGGGCACAGGTTTTATTACCTTTGCCTGCCGGGAGGGGAAACACAGCCCAAATCTGATGGCTACTATGACTAGCGGCCGGCAGCCGGGTTTTAGTGTTTTCTGCTGTCGGCTGGCAATGATTGCCGGCCGGCATACAGTCGCGAATCAGTGGGCTGCCGCCTATTAGTTAAAGATAGTATATCTTTGAACTATACAGGGGTAGTTGCCGGCCTGCTCATGCAGGCGCACACCGGCACGTACCGGCGCGTGCTAGCCGGCACAACAGCATGCGATGTACAGTAGTTGCTGCATTCGTAGTGTAGTACACACTGCATTAGCAGAAACTGCTGTAGAGAGCTTGTGATAACACTAAAAGTTCTTCATCATACTTTATGTTATCTTGTACAGCCTTTTGTTGAGATTGTACAATATATAAAAAGTAAGTTCTTTCTATATTCTTTCTATCCCGTATATTAAAACTTTATCTCAAGGTGTGAACTACACCTTAAATTTCCGTTTAGGAAATTACGTAAGGTATTCTAAAATAGAATTAACCTTGATTTTAATATCTCGGGAGATTTCAACAATTGACTGGGCAGGAAATACAAGTATGTGTCTTTCCTTCTAACTTTTAAAGCTTTTCTATAGAACCTAAATGTCTCAATATAAGTGAAAGCCTTCACTTGGTACTTATGGATTTTTCTTTTCTTTACAGGAGGACCATCCGATGCGCCTGAGTGTGTTCTGTAATGTCCGCAGTAAGAACTTATGTTGACATCAATATTGCAGGAGGCATGCAGCATGTGCAGCCTCCAGAGGAGTTCTCCGCTATTGGGACCCTCAGGTTTGTACAGTTTGTTCTAACCTGATTACCGAGGCTTTTGATGACCCTAAGTCTACGGAGTCAAGGGGTTCTGCCAGGGAAACTTTACGATCCTGGGTGAGGAGTTTTCAAAAAAACTCCTCAGGTCCCTACCTTCCAAATGAAACGATGAGGGCCTACCTTTTCCCTAAAGTATCGGCTGATGCAATCATCCTCCAGCCTCAGGTGGAGATACCAATTGCCTAGAATCCGGTAGATTCTGAAGTCTCAGCCACCCTTCAACACATCCAGTTGGACGATAGGATGTCGGAGGTGTTGGATTTTACTGAGAAGGACCTTCTAAGAGAAGGTCAGGAGGAGGAGCTGTTCCAGACTCCTCAAGTAGAAGAGCAAGAAATCGACAAAGTGTCGGTTACGTTGGTTGCGGACCCAGAACCTGTTCCTTCTACATCGTCTGCTATCCCAGATGAACTGGGAAGGACTCTTTCTTCCATTGTTGAGATGATCCAACAAATTCAAAGGAAGAATGATGAGAAGGAAACTGCAATGAAACTGGAGTTACGTATACTTGCAGCACCACGTAGGCCCCACAAGTAGCTCATTGTGAAGGATCTACCTTTGTGCTCGGATACCAATCCTTGGAGGTATGCCGAAAACATGCCAATGACAACCGGGGAGATCGTGATCTCAGAAAAGCTAGGAGCAATTCCCCTGGAAGAAGTGGAATTTTGTCCCAACAAAGATTCTTATACGGACTGCTATGTCCGTCTTAGGAAGGAGACAGCCTTAAAGGAGGAGACGGAGCCGGAGGTCATAGTTTTTGACCATAGTAAAGCTCAGACGTTACTAACAAGCTCGATGAAAGAGAGGGGCTTCACTAACTCAAAGGTGTCCGCCTTGAGTAAGAAGCTTCCCTTCTTTGTGGCCTCTCCTACCAGAGACTTTCCCTTCTTGGAAAAGGGATATAAGGCTGCCTTAAAAGCGGTGGAGGAATGGGAAACCATGCCGCTCCTTGGAGGAGTGCAAGACGTTATCTCTAACCTTGCCCTAGGACCAAGAAGACTGTAAGGCTGTACACCTTACCTTCTCAATCGGGAAACGGGAAGCTGATATTGCTGAACGCAAGTTGGGTGAGGCGCTTCCAAAACTGTCGGAGGTTCTCTTGCGTAGAGAGCAAGAGACAAAGGTAAGACTTGCAGCATCGATGTCGTTGCAAAGGACACTAGAAACAATGGCAAGTGACCCCAAGAACCAGGACATGTTCATGGTTGTGGCCAAAACCCATCTGGCCACAGTTACGAAGGATTTCTATAGTTTTATTAAAGTTAGGAGAGCCTGTAGAGAGTTCGTGTTCACCTCGGTTGCGGGGAGGCACGAACCGAGGAAACTGATCTCCTCTCGTATTTGGGGTAAAGACCTCTTTCCCAATGAAGTGGTTAAAGAGGTAGTAGACAAGGACGCCACAGAGAACCTTCTCAAAAAGCGGGGCCTAGATCTTAAGAGAAATTCTTCTCCGGATGAGGGTCCCCAACCCAAGAGGAAGACAAAAAGGCCTAGGCCATCCTTTCGGCCAGCTAAACCCTATACCGACAACAACATCAACAACAACTTCCTGTGACCGCAGTGCCTCAGATGGTGGTACAACCTCCAACCACGTACCAGCTGGTACCTAAACAAACGGCGATACAGTCGCCAGTTCTTAACCCAGCCTCCGAAAGGCATACTTCTTCATTTCGTTCGAGAGCCAGAAGAACAGCCAGAGGTTCTTCTAGACGCCCTTCAAGAGGAAGGGGATCCAGGGGAGGATGCAGTCAAGGAGGCAAGGCCTCAGGTCCACAACAGCATAAGTAGATACTTCCAGTAGGAGGGAGATTACAGCTTTTAAGGGATCGCTGGACCTTCGATCCCTGGCCCCATAGCCTAAATAAGAATGGATTAGGTTGGAGCTGGAGCAGTCCTCCACCTCAATTTCCTCAATTCTTCCAACACTCAACCCCCACTCTGGAGGAATATGTTCGAGAAATCTTAGACAAAAGAGTAATCCAGAAGATTAAGTCCATCAAATTCCAAGTTAGGCTCTTTTGTGTTCCAAAGAAGAACTCAGAAAAAATCAGAGTCATTCTAGACTTGTCGCCATTCAACAAGTTCAGAGTGAACTACAAGTTTAGAATGCTCACACTTCAACACATAAGGACCCTACCGCCCAAAAGGGTATATGCTGTGTCTATAGATGTGTTTGATGCTTATTGGCACATTCCAATTAATCGTCACCTCTCCCCCTACCTAGGCTTCAAGTTACATTGATAACTTTACGCCTTCAGAACCATGCCTTTCGGGCTAAACATAGCCCCGAGGATTTTCACGAAGCTCGCGAACGCAGCCGTCCATCAATTACGCCTAAAGGGGGTCCAAGTAGTAGCCTACTTGGACGACTGGCTGGTGTGGGCAGCATCCAGGACAGAATGCATGCAAGCTTCTATGATAGCGATCCAGTTCCTGGAACATCTGGGATTCAAGATCAACATAAAAAAATCTCGTCTTTCTCCGGCTCAAAAATTTTGGTGGTTGGGAATCCACTGGAATTTGGGGTCACATCGGCTTTCCATTCCTAATAAGAAGAGGAAAGAAATAGCAGGATCTGTCAAGAGACTATTGAAATCCAAACGGATATCAAGACGCGAACAGGAGAGATGCTGGGCTCTCTTCAGTTTGCTTCGATAACAGATCCAGTGCTAAGAGCACAGCTTAAGGATGCAACAGGAGTCTGGAGAAAATACGCATCAAATGCGCGAAGAAAGGGCATCTGTCAGCAGTTCACATTCAAGGGTTCTGCAATGTGACAGTTGACGCTCTATCTAGGTTTACACCTATAAAGTTAGAATGGTCCCTTGATATAGGATCGTTCTCCTTCATCACGAATCAAATCCCAGTGCTGCAGATAGACCTCTTTGCGACGAAAGACAACAAGAAAATAATTTGTTACGTGTCCCCTTATGAGGATCCGTTAGCGGAGGCAGTGGACGTTATGTCCCTGAACTGGAACAGATGGTCCAGTATCTATCTGTTCCCTCCGCACACGCCTTTTGAAGGTCCTCGATATACTGAGATCCTTCAAAGGGAAAGCTGCAATAGTGGCCCACAAGTGGCCAAATAGCATGTGGTTCCCTCTGGCATTGGAACAACGATTAAAATTCGTTCCGCTACCGGATCCATCCCTGTCTCAGTGAGTACAGAAGTCGACTGTCTTGGCTCCATCACAGAAAACACGGAACCTACATCTCATGATTTTTTCTCCTTAACGATGAGAAAAAGATTTGGTGTTTAAAAGTCGGTTTAGACTTTTGGAGGAAATCAGAAGATATTATGAGGCTTCAGGGAAGAAATAGCTATCCCTTGTCAAGGCGAAGAAACCGAAAGAAATCCCGACAGATTCCTATTTATCATTCTTCATTCACCTTCATGAGCAAGGTTTAGCAGCCTACACAATTCTTTTGTTCAAGCCTGCCTTGACAAGTCAGATACCATATGCCTTACAGATCGACCTTTCTAACGATGTTCTTAATGAACTAGCCCTTCAGCACTTCCAAAGACCATTTGTTTGGTCATTAGATATGATTCCTCATTGTGTATAAATAATGAACAATAAGGAATGTGCTTAGAAGCTTTCAAATTTAAGTCATATTTCTGTTTGTACTCGCCTTGGGGGCCAGAGTTAGTGAATAGTGGCTCTCTCTAGAGAGGAAGGCCACATCCAGTTCTTGGAGGGAGAACTGAATCTATTTCCAGACCCAACGTTTCTTACCAGGTACAAGCTACCCACCAACAGATGGGGTCCCTAGAGAATCTGCCCTCTGGAGGAAGATGCATCTCTATGTCCAGTGGAGTGCCTAAAGGTCTATCTTCATAGAATTTCAGACTTTATGGGAGGACAGCTGTTCAGAAGAGAAACCCTGGGATCAAAGTTATTTATGACTAAGGGCGAATATGACCCATGTTATTCGCAGAACGGATCCAGACAGTACACCCGTTAGTCAGGATCCGAGGAAAGTTGCCTCTTCCATAAAATTTCTTTAATTATATGGACTTTGAACGTCCTTGTTTGCGCACCGGCTAGTAGTCATCCAAGGCGTTCTGTATGCACTATGCCAAGTAAGTGGAGCAACTTATGAGATCTGTGGTAGCAGCAGGTAGAATTCTTTAACCTTTTGTTTTAAGTCTGCGAGGAACAGTGTAATTAATTTGGGACGATTAATTAAGAGGGAGCGCGTGTAGTCACTGTATGTTACTACACGCTGAGCGATAGGCCACGAAAGTGTCCTTATGAACTGTTCCATTGATGTTGGTAATCTATAGCATAATACGGACACTTGTGCCAAGCGTTTTTTACGCTTGTGTATGTAAACAGTATGCAGACTATATCATTATTATTAATAATTCTATTGAAGTGGCAAATCTGTTTCCTAGTAGATGAAAGAATATTTTCTGTTGTCTGTTTTTCTTTATGCTTTTACGCATATCATCCACATTTTATAAATTTTATAAATGTGATCTGATATGTTCGTTTATTAAATTTTAATAAACTAGTTCATAGTGAACCCTGCATCTTTTTCGCCCACACTCATTTTATTAGAAATGTAATGAGCATTAAGATTAAAATATGGATATTTTTATCATGGTATGTCTTTCGAGACTGTTCCCTGATTCAAACAAAAGTCCACTCACTCTAACACTTCCTTGGAAGGGTTGACATGGTACCCTAACGGGTTGGTGGCAAAGAGGCAAAATTTGTTTCTATGCGAATACAACCATTATCCAATAGTTTATAAGAGTAGTCACATTGGGGAAGGTATCACAAATTCATTGGTGACTCTTATACAAACTTTCATTTATATTGTATAGGGCGAGACCACTATACGGGCTTGTCATTTTGTCATCCATAAATTTTTATATACTCTTCGAGAATTTTTCCAGAGTCTAGTACGACTCTTCCCTGTAGGGGGGTGGAAGCACTAACATAATTATGCTTAGATGATAATGATGTATGACGGTAACATCATAGGTCACTAGGTCTAGACGGACCCGGAGAATAATTTCTTAAGAGTACGGCACTGATTGAGAATCCACAGATACAGTAATGCTCTGGTAAACTTCCATCAGGACGACATGGCCCGTGCCCAAAAAACGGATTTTGAGCGAAGCGAAAAATCTATTTTTGGGTGAGGTAGCCATGTCGTCCTGATGGACTCGCCCTTTCTTTTATTGTAAAAGGGCCTGTTGACCCCTCCCTATAGTACAGTATCTGTAACACCTCGTATATTGCTACAAGGAATAAAGAGGGTGTTACTGCCTTTATCAGATAGACACTGGAAATGGAATAGGAGAGATGCCTTATGAGCAACTCTCTTTTCATTCTCGTTTTAGATTATTGTCACTATTCCCCCTCGAAGCGTTAATACTGTTCGGGGCGAAGATAGCTATGTGACGTGTCAAGAATACGTCCTCTGATATTATGCCATATTCCTGTGAGATTATTTAGGGATATTCGCTCAAGGAGTTATAATTCTGGATACCGTAGAATGCTACCTAATAGGAACTTCCATCAGGACGACATGGCTACCTCACCCAAAAATAGATTTTTCGCTTTGCTCAAAATCCGCAATATATATATATATATATATATATATATATATATATATATATATATATATATATATATATATATATATATATATATATATATATATATATATATAAAATAAAAAGGAGGACGAATAGTCTGGACAACATCTTTCAATTTATTGGTGCCGACGTTTCAGGACTAATCCCATTATCAAGGCTAAAATGGACATATAAAACATTATAAGCAAAACTCAGTAAAAATATATAAAATACAAAAAAAGACAGTCAAAATTAAAATTGAAATTATAAACACAGTTACAAGTAAAATATGGAGATAAAAATATTAACTAAGAGAAAAGTATCTTAAAATTAAATATACAAAAATCAAAATTGTCTAAGGAGACCAACCTGTCTGGAACAGACTAGAGTACTGAGTGACTATCTGAAGGACAGTACTCAGGAGGAAAATTCTAAATTTGCCAGCTTAAGCGATGTGGAGGGGGACAGAGGATAATTGGCTGTTTAGTTTAGGAGCCTTTTCTTTAATCATTAACGATTCCAATACTAGTAGAGAGGAGTTGTTTGGCGCTTGAGCTATGATTTCAAAGTTTTTATATGCAATGTTGGTCTTGCATTTACTTGCATGTTCTCTGATGGTTGAGAATTCTTTGGTTTTGAGCGCACATCCAGTTCTATGACTCACTCCCCGATGCGCATCTATGCGAACTTTCAGCAATCTTTTTGTGGAACCCACATAATTTCCGAGATTACATCTCGGACAAGTAAACATATAGACCACTGAAGAACGCATTAGGTCGGGGAGAGAATCCTTAATTCTAAACATAGATCCCACTGTCAGGGGATTCTTAAAAATAAGTTTAAAATCCAGACTTGGAAAATGGTTTAAAATGACCTTTTTAATTTGTTTCCCATATTTTCCGTTATTAATAAAAGGCAAAGAGGCATAGAAAATCATTTTTGGTACTGTAGGAACTTGAAGTTTAGGTTGGTAATGTTTGGTCAGAAATTTGTTAACTAATCTATAAAATATTTTAGTTGGAAAACAGTTATCCTTGAAATGCTGCTTCAAAAAGACTATTTCATTATGAAAGGATGTCCAGTCAGACGAAAGGTAAAATGCCCTGCAGATCAGGGTTGTTACGGCATTTAACTTAAAATTATAAAAGCAAAAGCTAAAAAAATTGGTGCCTAAACCAGTGAACGTCTTTTTTCTATATACGCTTGTTTCTAGACGTGTCTGCCCTCTTGAGATGTTAATGTCAAGATATGGTAACTTATTATTTTCTTCTTCCTCAATAGTGAACTTGATGTTTGGATGAACGTTATTGATGAAATCTAAAAATCTAGCAGCATGTTCCTTTTGCTTGAAAGTAGCTAACGTATCATCTACGTAGCGTTTATAAAATATAGGTCTAAATAGCAAAGGACATTGGTCTAAAAACTGCTCCTCAAGGTGACACATAAAAATATTGGCGAAGGTGGGCCCAAGAGGGCTACCCATAGCCATACCATCAAGTTGTTTAAACAACTTGCCATCAAAAATAAAATGAGTGTCAATCACTGCAAGTTCAAGTAATTTTTTAAAATCAGACTTATTAAAACCGTGATATAAGTCGTTTGGAAAAATAAAAAGTTTATTTAAAATTATTTCAATGGTTTCTTGCAAGGGCACGTTCGTAAAAAGTGATTCAACATCATAGCTAACCATTTAATTACATTTGTTTTGAGTGGTGATTTCAGGTATCAGAGAGGCAGAATTGGGCAGCGTATATTCATTTGAGGTAAGTGGTTGTAAAAGAGGCACAAGAAATTTGGCAATATTAAAATTTGGTGAATTATAAGCAGCTAAAATAGGTCTGAGTGGAACATTTTCTTTATGAATCTTAGGTAAACCATACAATATACCATAAGAGGAACCAGAGGAAAATAGGTCTAAATATACCTGTTCAGTAATGGTGCTATTATCCTTTAGTCTTTTCAGCGTTCGGTTAATTTTGTCTTCCATTTTAAAAATCGGATTAAACTGAGGAAGACCCAAGTCAGAAAATTTAGTTGGGTCATTCAAAACTGTGTACATTTTGGCTATATAATCTACTTTGTTGAGTAATACAGTGCCTTTACCTTTATCCGGTCTGGTTACAACGAGATTAGGATTTTTAGCCAAACTTTTCAACAAATAGAAATCATCCCTCTTGAAGAAAGGGGCCCAGTTAGTTTTTATTAACGAAAAGGTTTTATGGGCGATCTGGTGCAAGTTAC
>NC_090738.1:108214197-108224197 GCF_036898095.1 Palaemon carinicauda
GCAACTATCTATTTTATTATGAAGATAACCCATGGCTGCTGAATAATTGAATATATGTTTGAATATTGACTAATTTTCAGCAAAATATCCAGAATCATACTGTTTTTACCTTAATGTTTACTATATGCTATATTGTGTAAACTACAGAGTCTATTGAAACCTGCGGCAATAGATTCGGTTTGTATAGCCTTTGCTATGTATAATTTAAACATTTAGAACTACTGCCCACATTTAATTTATTTCATAATCCCAGATCAGAGTATGTATATAATCATGCTACAGGTAATTACTAGTTACGGGAAAACTCATTGAATAAGAAATTTATGTCGAAAGGATGTCATTAGAAATAAATATATCTTTGAGGATACACAGACATATAGATAGATAGATTAATAGATGGTTTGATAGATAGATAAATATGCATTTATACTTCTATATATGAATGTGTATCTTAACTTCAAATATGTATATATATATATATATATATATATATATATATATATACATATATATATATATATATATAAATATATATATATATATATATATATATATATATATAAATATATATATATATATATATATATATATATATATATATATATATATATATATATAGGCAGACATAAGCTCTTTGTCACATAGGGTATGTAAATTATATATATATATATATATATATATATATATATATATATATATACATATATATATATATGTATATGTATATATACATATATATACATATATATATATATATATATATATATATGTATATATATACATACATATATATATATATATATATATATATATATATATGTATATATATATATATACAAATATATATATATATATATATATATATATATATATATATATATATATTTGTATATATATACATATATATATATATATTTATATATACATATATATATATATATATATATATTTATATATATACATATATATATATATATATACATATATGTATATATATATATATATATATATATATATATATATATATATATATATATATATATATATATATATATAATTATATAGCTGCCCCCCTTTGGTCAGAGGTAAGCTGACCTGAGGTGGGGTCAGGGATTGGGTCCTTCATATGAAAAGAATAAGAGGAGGTTTTGGAAAGAAGTGAAGACAGTAAGGAAGGCTGGCTCATGAATTGAAGAGACAGTGAAAGATGGAAATGGATGGTTGTTAAAAGGAGAGGAGGCAAGGAAAAGGTGGGCGGAATATTTTGAAAGGTTACTGAATGTTGAGGATAATAGGGTGGCAGATATAGTTGCTGTTGCAGGTGTTGAGGTGCCGATGGTGGGAGATGAGAATGAGGGAGATTACAAGAGAGGAAGTGAGGAGAGCACTAGATGAAACGAGAGTTGGAAAAGCATCTTGTATGGATGGTGTGACAGCTGAGATGTTGAAGGAAGGGGGTGTGACTGTACTTGAATGGTTAGTGATATTGTTTAATGTGGGTTTTGTGTTGTCAATGATAATTCAAGGGGTATTAGTTTGTTGAGTGTAGTTGGAAAAGTGTATGGTAGAGTACTGATTATTACGAATAAGGATAAAACAGAGAATGCAATATTAGAAGTACAGAGTGGTTTTAGAAGAGGTAGGGGTTGTATGAATCAGATTTTTACAGTTAGGCAGATATACAAGAAATATTTAGCGAAATGTAAGGAGGTGTATGTTGCCTTTATGGATCTGGAGAAAGCGTGGAACGTGATGAGGTTATATGGAGTTGGTGGAAGGTTGTTGCAAAAAGTGAAAAGTTTCTACAAAGTTAGGAAAGCATGTGTTACTATAGGAAATGAAGTGAGCGATTAGTTTCCGGTGAGATTGGGCCTGAGACAGGGATGGGTGATGTCGCCGTGGTTGTTTGACTTGTATGTTGATGGAGTGGTGAGAGAAGTGAATGTTCGAGTGCTTGGACGAGGATTGAAACTGGTAGACGAGAATTACCATGAATTTGTGGTAAATCAGTTGTTGTCTGCGTATGATACTGTCCTAGTTGCACACGCAGAAGAGAAGCTCGGCCGATTAGTGACAGAATTTGGAAGGGTGTTTGAGAGAAGGAAGTTGAGAGTCAATGTGGGTAAGAGTAAGGTTATGAGATGTACGAGAAGGGAAGGTGGTGCAAGGTTGAATGTCATGTTGAATGGAGAGATACTTGAGGAGGTGGATCAGTTTGAGTATTTGGGGTCTGTTGTTGCAGCAAACGGTGGAGTGGAAGTAGATGTACGTCAGAGAGTGGATGAAGGATGCAAGTGTTGGGGGCAGTTAAGGGAGTAGTAAAAAATAGAGGGTTGGGCATGAATGTAAAGAGAGTTCTGTATGAGAAAGTGATTACCAACTGTGATGTTTGGATCGGAACTGTGGGGAATGAAAGTTACAGAGAGACAGAAATGGAATGTGTTTGAGATGAAGTGTCTAAGGAGTATGGCTGGTGTATCTCGAGTAGATAGGGTTAGGAACGAAGTGGTGAGGGTGAGAACGGGTGTAAGAAATGAGTTATCAGCTAGAGTGGATATGAATGTGTTGAGGTGGTTTGGCCATTTTGAGAGAATGAAAAATGGCTGTGTGCTAAAAAAGGTGAAGAATGCAAGAGTTGATGGGAGAAGTACAAGAGGAAGGCAAAGGTTTGGGTGGATGGATGGAGTGAAGAAAGCTATGGGTGATAGGAGGATAGATGTGAGAGAGGCAAGAAAGCGTGCTAGAAATAGGAATGAATGGCGATCAATTGTGACGCAGTTCCAGTAGGCCCTACTGCTTCCTCCGGTGCCTTAGATGACCGCGGAGGTAGCAGAAGTAGGGGATTCAGCGTTATGAAGCTTCATCTGAGGTGGATAACGGTGTAGGGTGGGCTGTGTCACCCTAGCAGTACCAGCCAAACTCGGTTGAGTACCTTGTCAGGCTGGGAGGAACGTAGAGAGGAGAGGTCGCCTTTTTTGTTTCAATTGTTTGATGTTGGCTACCCCCCAAAATTGGGGGAAGTGCCTAGGTATATGTATGTATGTATAATCATATAGGCAGACATTTGCTCTCTATCATAGGGTATATAGATTATATATATACACACACATATATATATATATATATATAATATATATATATATAAATATATATATATATATATATATATATATATATATATATATATATATATATATATATATATACTAGAATTTGAGACAATTTTTACATATACAGTATATATAGTACATTTAAATTTATTTGCATACACACAAGGATATATATATATATATATATATATATATATATATATATATATATATATATATATATATACGTGTGTGTATATATACATAAACACACACACACACACACACATATATATATATATATATATATATATATATATATATATATATGTGTGTGTGTGTGTGTTTGTATATATATATATATATATATATATATATGTATATATATATATATATATATATATATATATATATATATATGTGTGTGTGTATTTATGTATGTATACATATTGTCATTGTATCTATTAGCCAATCTGGTCACAGCTAGAAGAGAGAGAGAGAGAGAGAGAGAGAGAGAGAGAGAGAGAGAGAGAGAGAGAGAGAGAGAGAGAGAGAGAATTGTCAAAATTGAATAATCCTAATTTTTCAATATTATTAGTATAATGATACTGAGCAAAAGGTACCGTCAACATCCTAAGCCTTTGCCAATTCATATACATCTTTTTATTATTATTATTATTATTATTATTATTATTATTATTATTATTATTATTATTATTATTACTAGCCATGTCACAGCCCTAGTTGGAAAAGCAAGATGCTATAAGCCCAAGGGCTCCAATAGGGAAAGATAGCCCGGTGAGGAAAGGAAATAAGGAAATAAGTAAATGATAAGAACAAGTTAACAATAAATCATTCTAAAAACAGTAACAACGTCAAAACATATATGTCCTACATAAACTATTAACAACGTCAAAAACATATATGTCATATAAAAACTATAAAAAGACTCATGTGAAGCCTGGCCAACATAAAAACATTTGCTCAAACTATGAACTTTTGAAGTTCTACTGATTCAACTACCCGACTAGGAAGATCATTCCACAACTCGGTAACAGCAGGAATAAAACTTCTAGAATACTGTGTCGATCGGGAAGTTTAGTTTGCAATATAAACGTACACTTTAACGGATTAAACCGGATCAGTATTCAATGCATACACATATACCTGTATGTGTAGGAGTGATTATTGATACTCATTATTTCAAGTATCTCTCATTATAAACAGTTCAACACTAGAGGGGAACTCATCAGAGAGCATACCTTCGCCACGGCCAGTTATTTCTCAATGTAAGGGTTAATTCGGTCGAACTTTTGCTCTACCTTCACCTGGACCTTGGACCTATGACTTTCAAAATTGAATCACGCTCACGTCTCAACATATCAAATAATCATTGAAAGTTTCACTACTCCATGAGTAAAATTGTGGTCAGGAAGTTGTTCACAAACAAATAAACAGACAAATAAGTAGTAGGTTGGCCAGGGCACCAGACGCCTGTTGAGATACTACCGCTAGGGAGTTTGGGGTCCTTGACTGGCCAGACAGTACTATATAGGACCCTTCTCTCTGGTTACGGTTCTTTCCCTTTGACTACACAGACACCGAATAGTATGGCCTATTCTTTACAGATTCTCCTCTGTCCCCATACACCCGACAACACTGAGATTGCCAAACATTTTTTCTTCACTCCAAGGGTTAACTACTGCACTCTATTTGTTCAGTGGCTACATTCCTCTTGGTAAGGGTAGAAGAGACTCTAAAGCTATGGTAAGCAGCTCTTCCTGGAAAAGGACACTCCAAAATCGAACCATTGTTCTCTAGTCTTGGGTAGTGCCATAGCCTCTGTACCATGGTCTTCCACTGTCTTGGGTTAGAATTCTCTTACTTGAGAGTACATTCGGGCACACTGTTCTATCTAGTTTCTCTTCCTCATGTTTTGTTGAAGTTTTTATACTTTATATAGGAATTATTTATTTTAATGTTGTTGGTATTCTTAGAATATTTCATTTTTCCTCATTTCCTTTCCTCACTGGGCTATTTTCCCTGTTGGAGCCCCTGGGCTTATAGCATCCTGCTTTTTCAACTAGGGTTGTAGCTTAGCATTTGATAATAATAATAATAATAATAATAATAATAATAATAATAATAACCGGTCGAAAACATAACCTCCTCTCCAATTTCGTTGGCGGAGGGATTCATGAAAGTACAACTATATACATTTTCATTCTTTCATCTTATTAGAAAATTATAGGAAGGTAATAAGGAAATTCTTCCTAAATCAAAAATCCCACTTAATTAACTTATGGAATATTTTTATAGACAAACATTCACATCCGCATCCTATTTTTCGTATAATTTCTTTTCAGGTAAACAGAGAACAGCTTAGAGTTTCGAGTCAATATGCAGTTGTAACCTGGGAAATCCTGCGTGGATTGAAAGAATCCTTATGAATATGGACTCCACTTAGTGAAATTGGCAATTAAACTTTTATAAAAGATTAAGTTACAGGGGACGTTGACAGTGTTCCCTGAAATTTGGCAAATGAAATATTTATTCTAAGCAAAAATTCATAAACAGGGCGATAAAGAATCTAAAGATTTCCTATTCAGATAAGAGAGGAAATAGTTTAGGGCCAATGACGAGATTTTGTTATGCTGATTGGTAACACATTGTGGCGCAGGATTGTAGATAACCTCTCTCCAATTTAAGCATTAATGGTTGAAAAGTAAATTCCCGCCAGATCAATATTTATAAAAAAAACAAATATTAATCCGATATTTTCAATATATTCTGGAACAGCATCTAATACATTAAGCTCTAAGAGTTCTCGTTACAGCCTGAAAATGTCAGAAAATATCTCTTCACATGGACAGAATATAAAGTATCCCGATGATTGACCTACCCAAAGTCAGAGTTAATGGCAATAAAACATCTGGCAGACTCCACATCACAGCGAGAAAGTGTTTCTAACCAGATCAAAAGGAATCATTTTTTTTTTAATAGGATTACGTTACTGATATATATAAGAATTCATATTCACTTTGGAGACCAAAGTGCAACTGTCTGATACCGATGAATCAAATTTACTGAAATAGTTGGATATGTATATTAAGTACAATATCCTCCAAACCCTTGAGATATTTTAGCCTAAAATCTCGGTATGTTCAAAACATTTCATTTAGGCTGTTCATTATTCTCTCTCTCTCTCTCTCTCTCTCTCTCTCTCTCTCTCTCTCTCTCTCTCTCTCTCTCTCTCTCTGTGTGTGTATGTGTGTGTGTGTGGGTGTGTGTGTGTTTAAATTCCTTTTTGAAGTAGACCGGCATCAGAATCTAAGGAATTTTGTTCCATACTAAGCCTTACGTAATCTCTCTCTCTCTCTCTCTCTCTCTCTCTCTCTCTCTCTCTCTCTCTCTCTCCGTTCCCCTTGTTTCAGTGTATTTTTTAGGTAGAGATGGGGAGTGACTTGGAAGAAAAATCGCAGGCTTTCCCATCCATTTGTTACGGAAACTAAACGGTTTTCTCTGAGCTGCGAAGTGAGCTCGGCTTCAGTACGCTATTAGTCCCATGTTCTCCTGTTGAACAATATGTGTCGCTTTTAACGCAGCCTCTTCTCGCTTTGCTCAGTTCCCTCGCTTTCTCTCTCAAAAAACATATTCCTGTATGAAGGTAAACGCATTATAAACTTCAATACCCTTTTTGAAGTTCTTATAGTTTATATGTGAAGGATCTAATATGATGTTGTCACTGGTCTTGAAATATTTTATTTTGATTCTTTATTCTTTTTCTGTAGTTTATTTACTCATTTCCTTTCCTCACTGCTCTATTTTCCCCTGTTTGAAGTCTCGGGCTTATAGCATCATGCTCTTCCAACTAGGGTTATAGCGTAGCCTGTAATAATAATAATAATAATAATAATAATAATAATAATAATAATAATAATAATAATAATAATAATAATAATTAGCGTCAAAGTATGATATAATTAACGTCTGCTATTAAAAGGGATCCACACACAAATTACTGTAGACACACCTGTCCTTAACGGTATGATCTATGGACACTGCTAAATACAAAAACATTCAAGACTGCTTATTTACACGAATGTACATTCTCATATTTCTTGTGCTATATACTTCTTTTTCATGTCACTTACTTCGCAATATAGCTATACTTGATGAAAGACAATTTCTTATTCATGCCATTGAACTCGAGCGTGAGTCAAGTTACTCTTTTATTCAGAAGCAATAGGATCAGACGAATGATTTCGATATTCAAAGTCGGTGTTTTTAATCATGCTATGTTTTCTTGTTCTTTTATAACTGGGAATGTAATCTTTATATCTGTTTGATATTTGTAAATAATTTAATTTTGTTTCCATTAAGTTCGTGTAATATGGTGAGCACCATTATGATAACACAACATCTAATAGTAACTGTAGAATATGATTTATTAAAGTTGAATGTAGAATATATATATATATATATATATATATATATATATATATATATATATATATATGTGTGTATATATATATGTTGTATGTATGTATATATATACATACATATATACATACATACATATTATTATTATTATAATTATTATTGTTTTTATTACTAGCCAAGCTACAACCCTAGTTGGAAAAGCAAGATGCTATAAGCCCAAAGGCTCCAATACAGAAAAAGAGCCAAGGAAAAGAAATAGGGAAATGAATAAACGACGAAAACAAATTAACAATGAATCATTCAAAAATCAGTAACAACGTCAAAACAGATATGTCATATATGAACCATAAAAAGACTCGTGTCAGCCTGGTAAAAAAATAAAAACATTTGCTGCAACTTTGAACTTTTGAAGTTCTACTGATTCAACTACCCGATTAGGAAGATCGTTCCACATCTTGGTCACAGCTGGAATAAAACTTCTAGAATACTGTGTAGTATTGAGCCTCGTGATGGGGAAGGCCTGGCTATTAGAATTAACTGCCTGGCTAGTATTACAAACAGGATATAATTGTCCTGGGAGATCTGAATATAAACGATGGTCAGAGTTATGAAAAATCTTATGCAACATGCATAATGAACTAATTGAACGACGGTGCCAAATATTAATATCTAGATCAGGAATGAGAAATTTAATTAATTTCAACGTGACCTCTATGAAAACAATAATAAAAACTTTTTCGGTTTATACTTGTTATTGATATGACTAAATTGTGTTTATGTATCTATTATCATTAAGAGATTTAGAGAGAAGGTAAAAATAAGGTACTTTAGTATGAGAACATAAATTGACATATTATAACGGATTTATAGATGTCAATATAGATATATTCTAAAATACGAGGTAATAATATGCATCATCATTACTCATTACCTTCTAAACAGGAATAGCTGATTATGTTTTTTGTAATACAGGCAACTACAATGTTAGAATAGTTTATTCTAATGTAGGCAGTACATTAATATATGATTGTATGGGCTGAAAGGTAATAAAAACAACTCCAAAAATAATGGATTCATGCTACTACATAAAAAAAATAGTGATCGATCAAGTATATTACATCAAAAATTCTAATCCAAATTCTTCCCTACTTCAATCTGCTTAGGGTAGATAAATAGAAACAGATACGCAAACTTTAGGTATAAACTAGATGATAGATAGATGAATTTTCGCATTATGGTTCATCAAAATATGTAACTTCGACACTAAAGGCACAATAGAGAATTTGAAAGTTGATCCGAAGGGTTGTGACATATTTCCCTTTCTGAGAGAGGATACCTTAATGTGGTGAAATGGTTTGTGTTCTAGTCAGGGCCACCCATACTTGGTTGGTTTGCTTTTAGCGATCAGACGAAAACCTCCCACGTTTTCCAATCCGCACTTGCCAGCGTTCTAATGAAAACTGGCTCAAACCCAGACCTAAATAAGGACATGTCTGAGGCTTTTGTCCTGCGGTGGATTAGTAAAGGCTGCATTTGTTGTTGTGACATATGCATGGGCAATATAATTTTGTTATGAACGAGTGTGACTATCTGTTATTGCAAAAAGCTAAGGTTGATTGAGTAAAAAGGAATTAGGATTTTAATAACGATCTGCTTTTGTTATAAAAATAACGTAAACAAATGCAAGGAATATTATTAAGGAAACTTTACAGAATACAAGAGAGACTAAGTTTTGTAGTAGTTTAAAGGTTTAAAGGCCACTCATGAATGGCAGGGGCAAGGGACAGTGACATTGCCCTATCGAGCAGGACAATGCCCTAGAGACTGACCATATATACATATGATCAGCATCCAAGCCCCTTCTCCACTAAAGCTAGGACCAAGGAGGGCTGCTGATACACCTGTAGGCTTCCCCAAAACCCCCCATTCTTAGCTCACAAGGATGGTGAGGTTGCAGTGACCGAAAGAACTAACGAGTTTGAGCGGGACTCGAACCCCAGCCTGGCTCGAACCCCAGCCATCGGCCACCACAACCCTATATTACAATTGTTATATTCTTCCATGTACAGTTTTACTCTTTCAGATATCAGCGTCGTGATAAAGTTTTATCACTAATTTCAAATGATTCAAAATATACATCTAAAAATCTTTTCCTTAATAAACAATAGAAGAATAACTGGTTCAGAGATAATTATTTTGTCTATGGCAATAATATTCCATTATAAACCAATTATCATTTGAAAATTTCTATATTTGATGTTACTAAACAGGGAAATATGAAAATGTCTTCAACATTTTCCATCTAACATATAAAGTAAAATCGTAAAAGGTAGATTAATAACAGTTAATTACAATTATTTAATTGTAAATGAAACTTAAAAAAAAATAAAATGTCACTTTTTAATTCCTCGGATAAGATATATGGCAAAAATGAAAAGGTGAATTTGATATGTTGGAATTACATGACA
>NC_090738.1:108229197-108231697 GCF_036898095.1 Palaemon carinicauda
TGTGGCGGCTCTTAGCGAGACCAGACTACCCGAAGAGGGCAACATCAGGGAAGCTGGAACAGGCTACACCATCTTCTGGAAAGGCAAGGCCCTAGAGGAGCCTCGCATCCACGGTGTCGGCTTCGCCATCCGTTCCTAGCTAGTGCAGCAGCACAACCTCGCTCCCAAGGCCATCAGTGAGCGCTTGATGACTGTCCGCATCCCCATCACGCGGGACAGACATCTCACCCTGATCTCTGTCTACGCCCCGACTATGACCTCAACCGATGATAACAAAGCTGCCTTCTACACCCAGCTCAACCGCACCATCCAGGCAGTGCCCGCCAATGACAAGCTCGTTGTGCTTGGCGACTTTAATGCCCGAGTAGGCAAAGACCATCGCCTGTGGGAGGGAATCATCGGCCGCCATGGCATTAGAAATTGCAACGCCAATGGCCAACTCCTACTGGATCTGTGTGCAGAACACCAACTTGTGGTAACCAACACCATCTTCCAGTTACCAAAGCGACAAAAGACCACATGGAGACACCCACGGTCTAAACACTGGCACACCCTGGACTACGTCCTGACCAGAGCCAGAGACCGAGCAGACGTCCGCATCACCCGATCCATGCCCGGAGCGGACGACTGCTGGACGGACCACAGACTCCTCATCTCCCGACTCTCCGTGACGACCCTACGACCACCCAGAAGGGCACCTGACAGCGTACCACACCAACGCTTTGATTGTAGTAAGCTCCGCAACCCACAGGTGGCACAGAATTACAAGGAGGCCTACGAACAATACCTCGCAGACCCTGTGGGTCAGGCCACTGTCGAGCACCACTGGACCACCCTCAGAAACGCCATGGCCCGTGCCGCGGAGGAAACACTAGGCTACACCACCAAGAAACGGCAGGATTGGTTTAATGAGAATGATGCTACCATCTCTCTTCTCATTGAAACCAAACGACAAGCACGCCTGACTTTGGAAAACCAACCAACAACAGCTAACAAATGTGCTCACAAGGTGGCTGAAGCTGGTTGCCAAAGAGGTATCCGTGAAGCCCAGAACACCTGGTGGCAAAGAAAAGCTGCAGAAATACAGAGTTTCGCTGACCAACGTGACCTGAGCAGCTTCTATGCAGCAACAAAAGAAATATTCGGTCCCACACGGTCATCAGTGGGCAGCCTGAAGGACGCGGATGAGGCCACGACCATCACCGACAGCGAGGGCATCCTGGCCAGGTGGAGGTCTCACTTTGAGAACCTCCTCAATGACCAAGCAGACACCCCAGACGATCTCCTGCGAATGACCCCGCAGCATCCCGTCCGTCACTGGATGGCACTACCACCCTCCATCCATGACTTCAACAAGGCCCTGCAGCGCATGAAGCCCGGCAAAGCCCCAGGGCCAGACAACATCCCGTTGGAGCTCCTCACTCACGGTGGCCCCGGCTTGAGGAACCGTTTGATGCTCCTTATACTGAAAATATGGGAGACCAAGACCCCCCCCCCAGTGACTTCCGCGATGCAAACATCATTACCATCTTCAAGAAGAGAGACAGGGAGAACTGTAACAACTACCGGGGAATATCACTACTAAGCATCGCGAGTAAGATTTTCGCTCGGATTCTCCTTGACCGCCTCCTTATTCTCGCAGAAGACGTCCTGCCAGAGTCCCAGTGCGGCTTTCGACCTTCCCGCGGGACCATAGACATGATTTTCTGTGCGCGACAACTACAAGAGAAGAGCCTCGAACAACAACAGCTCATAATGTTCATCTTCTGGGATTTGAAAAAGGCCTTCGACAAAGTACCTCGACCTGCCATGTGGGCTGTCCTCAAAAGATATGGCTGCCCACCCGATTTTATCAAGCTGGTGCGTGCCCTCCATGACGGAATGGTTGGGAGAGTCTGCCACCAGAACTCTCTTTCAGACCCATTCCCCATCAACGGCGGCCTGAAGCAGGGCTGTGTTCTGGCCCCGACGTGTTTCTCGCTATACACCGCAGCAATGCTCAACGAGATTCCCCCAGACACACCCTCAGTCGACCTACGTTTCCGCATGGATGGAGACGCTTTCAACCTCGCTAGACTCCGCGCCAGAACCAAGACCACCTTCTGTGCAGTGCGAGAACTGCAGTAAGCTGACGACAATGCCACCCCAGGTCAGACGGCAGAGGACCTGCAGTCGTTAGCTGATGCATACAACTCTGCCTACGAACGTTTTGGGATGCAAGTCAACTCAGACAAAACCAAGACCCTCGTCCAACATCCACCAGGACTGATGCTCCCCAACTTCAATACCACAGTGAATGACCAACCATTAGAACAGGTGGACCAGTTCTCCTACCTAGGGAGCATCCTAACATCAGCTCCCACAAGCAAAAAGGACGTGGAGAACAGGATCAGGGCAGCCCACTCCGCCTTTGGCCGACTCAACTGCCGCGTATTTAACAACCACGCACTGACAATGACTACCAAAATAATGGTGTTCAGGGCAGTAGTCCTCTCCACGC
>NC_090738.1:108234197-108254197 GCF_036898095.1 Palaemon carinicauda
GTCCCTTGGGATTGGCAAAGAAGCAGTGAAAGGAAGAGAAGACGACGGATTGACGAACTAAGAAAGTTTGCGGGTGTGAACTGGCGCAGTAAGACCATAAACAGACGCGAATGGATGGACATGTCCGAGGCCTTCGTTCTGCTGTGGACTAGTAACGGCTGATGATGATGATGATATTAAGTAGGCAAGCTCATGAATGTTCTTAGAGAGTTTTTTGTTAGATAAGAAGGATCTTGTGATTTATTCTATGTAATATAGTAGCTTTTAAAAAACAAAAGTTTTAATATATATTTAGCCAAAGCTATTACAATCTTAACAAGAATTATATAAGACAGAATAGATATGATCACATGGTTGCGTATCTTTCACTGTAACCAATTGCCACTCGCATAAGGTAACTGCTCTAGAACAAATTTAATATAATTTTGGAAAGGACATTTGTCACCTTTGCTCAATGATTTCTTAACACAGTATTGAAATATATTGAATCCTTAAGGACATGTGGTACGATAATTATTATTCTTTTCTCGTTCGGTGATAAAAATTTCAAATTTGTTGCTTTTCATTAGCTGTACCCACGTGTTTGATCTATTCACTAAAAGTGCTTTTACATCAAAATTATTATATTGGTAAACAATGTCTCATTTCTTCCTCAAAAACTTATTTACCTCTGCATCTTTAAACATGATCTAATTTTCATAATCTTCCTTCTGCTGAAAAAAAGCAACACCAAATCCCCTCCTGTAATACCAGATTAAATTGTTTCCCAATCTTCCCCATCAGACATTTCCTTGATAAACACATTTTTTATAACCTTTTCTCTCCCTTCTTATATTTTAGTCTTCAAAGGTAATTATCAAAGGATTTTATTCCAATATCCAGATTATCTTTTTTCATAACAAGCCTTATCCCTCTTTGATCTTGTCCCTCCTAATTACAGATTATAACATCTCCATTGTTCAAAATAGCAGAGATTGTCATTAATGTAATAAGTGGACAATTTTTCCCACTCTTTTAGCACTTCCTTGTGTCTTATGAAAAAAAAATATTCCATAAAGATCGATTAAGATCTGATTTGATAGTTATCTTAATGTCATCCTTTGAATCCCCTGCTGCCTCCCTTGATTCAATTTCTGATAATCAATAGTCAAAGATATTTTGGCTCCTTCCCTTGGGAATGTGAAATGCCATTACAAGATTCTTTTAGCTAAATCTTCTCTATTGGAAATTCTTCGGTTTTGATTTCAATCTCAATTCTAAAAACTATCGAACTTATTTCTTCCACTTTTAGGTGTGTTCTGTGGTCTTCTTTATTTATGCTATTAACAGTCTTTAAAAATATGTTACTACTTTTTTAAAGAAATGCTAATTACTATACTCAATTTTTTTAATGAGGCACATTTGCACTGACTCGCAGCGGTGCCCTTTCACCTCGGAAAAGTTTCCTGCTATCTGATTGGTTAGAATTATCTTGTCCAACCAATCAACGATCAGGAAACTTTTCCGATCTAAAAGGGCTCCACTGCGAGTCGGCGCAATTCTGCCTCGCTTAAAAGAATTTACTGTAGTAACTATCTAATTCATAATGAAGAAATCCTCTGGGTGCTGAATAATTGAATATAGGTTTGAATATTGAGTCATTTTCAGCAAAATATTCAGAATCATACTGCTTTTACCTTGATATTTACTATATACTATACTAGTAAACTACAGAGTCTATTGAAACCTGCGGCAATAGATTTGTTTTGTATAGCGTTTGCTACGTAATTCTGAAATATAAACATTTAGGAATACTGCCGACATTTACATTATTTCATAATCCCAAATCAGATTATGTAAATGACCATGCTGCCGGTAATTACTGGTTACGGGAAAACTTATTGAATAAAAAATTTATGTCGAAATGATGTCATTATAAATAAATATATCTTTGAGGATATAGAGACATATATATAGATAGATTAATAGATGGATTCATAGATAGATAAATATGCATATATACTTCTATATATTAATGTGTATCTTAACTTCAAATATATATATATATATATATATATATATATATATATATATATATATATATATATGTATATATATATATACATATATATATATATATATACATATATATATATATATATATACATATATATATATATATATACAGTATATATATATATATATATATATATATATATATACACAGTATATATATATATATATATATATATATATATATATATATATATATATAAGCAGATATATGCTCTTTATCACATAGGGTATGTGAATTATATATATATATATATATATATATATATATATATATATATATATATATATATATATATATAATTACATAATTATATAGCTGCCCTCATTGGTCAGAGGTCAGCTGACCTGAGGTGGGGTCAGGGATTGGGTACTTCATATGAAGAAAATAAGAAGAAGTTTTGGAAAGAAGTGAAGAGAGTAAGGAAGGCTGGCTCAAGAATTGAAGAGAGTGAAAGATGGAAATGGAAGGTTGTTAAAAGGAGAGGAGGCAAGGGAAAGGTGGGCGGAATATTTTGAAAGTTTACTGAATGTTGAGGATAATAGGGAGGCAGCTATAATTGTTGTTGCAGGTGTTGAGGTGCCGTTGAGGGGAGATGAGAATGAGAGAGATTACAAGAGAGGAAGTGAGGAGAGCACTAGATGAAACGAGAGTAGGAAAAGCTTCTTGTATGGATGGTGTGAGAGCTGAGATGTTGAAGGAAGGGGGTGTGACTGTACTTGAATGGTGGGTGATATTGTTTAATGTATGTTTTGTGTTGTCAATGGTACCAGTAGATTCGGTTTGTGCATATGTTATACCACTATATGAGGGTAATTGAGATGTGCATGAGTGTTGTAATTCAAGGGGTATTAGTTTGTTGAGTGTAGTTGGAAAAGTGTATGGTAGAGTACTGATTAATAGGATTAAGTATAAAACAGATAATGCAATCTTAGAAGTACAGGGTGGTTTTAGAAGAGGTAGGGTTTGTATGAATCAGATTTTTACAGTTTGGCAGATATGTGAGAAATATTTAGCAAAATGTAAGGAGGTGTATGTTGCGTTTATGGATCTGGAGAAAGCGTATGATAGAGTTGATAGGCAAGCAATGTGGAATGTGATGAGGTTATATGGAGTTTGTGGAAGGTTGTTGCAAGCAGTGAAAAGTTTCTACAAAGGTAGTAAAGCATGTGTTAGGATAGGAAATGAAGTGAGCGATTGGTTTCCGGTGAGAGTGGAGCTGAGACAGGGATGTGTGATGTCGCCGTGGTTGTTTAACTTGTATGTTGATGGAGTGGTGAGAGATCATGAATGCTCGAGTGCTTGGACGAGGATTGAAAATGATAGACGAGAATAACCATGAATGGGAGGTAAATCAGTTGTTATCTGCAGATGATACTGTACTGGTTGCAGAAGCAGAAGAGAAGCTTAGCCGATTAGTGACAGAATTTGGAAGGGTGTGTGAGAGAAGGAAGCTGAGAGTTAATGTGGGTAAGAGCAAGGTTATGAGATTTATGAGAAGGGAAGGTGGTGCAAGGTTGAATGTCATGTTGAATGGACAGTTACTTGAGGAGGTGGATCAGATTAAGTACTTGGGGTCTGTTGTGGCAGCAAATGGTGGAGTGGAAGTAGATGTACATCAGGGAGTGAATGAAGGATGCAAAGTGTTGGGGCAGTCAAGGGAGTAGTAAAAAAATAGAGGGTTGGGCATGAATGTATAGAGAGTTCTGTATGGGAAACTGATTGTACCAACTGTGATGTATGGATCGGAATTGTGGGGAATGAAAGTTACGGAGAGACAGAAATTGAATGCGTTTGAGATGAAGTGTCTAAGGAGTATGGCTGGTGTATCTCGAGTAGATAGGGTTAGGAACGAAGTGGTAAGGGTGAGAATGGGTGTAAGAAATGAGTTATCAGCTAGAGTGGGGATGAATGTGTAGAGGTGATTTGGCCAGGTTGAAAAAAGGGAAAATGGTTATCTGCTAAAGAAGGTGATGAATTCAAGAGTTGATGGGAGAAGTACAAGAGGAAGGCAAAGGTTTGGGTGGATGGATGGAGTGAAGAAAGCTATGTATGATAGGAGGATAGATGTGAGAGAGGCAAGAAAGCGTGCTAGAAATAAGAATGAATGGTGAGCGATTGTGACACAGTTCCGGTAGGCCCTGCTGCTTCCTCCGGTGCCTTAGATGACCGCGGAGGTAGCAGCAGTAGAGGATTCAACGTTATGAAGTTTCATCTGTGGTGGATAACGGGGGAAGGTGGGCTGTGGCACCCTAGCAGTACCAGCCGAACTCGGTTGAGTACCTTGTCAGCTGGGAGGAACGTAGAGAGGAGAGGTCCCCTTTTTTGTTTCATTTGTTTGATGTCGGCTACCCCCAAAAATTGGGGGAAGTGCCTTGGTATATGTATGTATGGTTAATTATATAGGCAGACATTTGCTCTTTGTCATAAAGTATATATATATATATATATATATATATATATATATATATATATATATATATTTGGAAATATATACACGCATGCACACATATAAGTATTTAAATATATATATATATATATATATATATATATATATATATATATATGTATATATATATATATATATATATATATATATATATATATATATATATATATATATATATATATATATATATATAGTGAGTGTTTAGCCAAATTTAATTAGCCTTCCCATTAGGGTTTAATTTAAGGTAAACTATTGTTTAGCACAATATCCTTCTTGGCTTAATGAGTGAATAGCCTACTTCTGGCGATAATTTGGGAGGGCATACGCTTGTATTAACGTCTTTTAAAAGCTTATTACTAAAATATACTCATGAGCAGAACAGAAATTAACTGCAGTTTTTCTTCCCTGAATTTTAAATTATTTGAGCCTCCGGTGTTCCTTGGAGCTTACAGCGCCTATTCTGAAAGTTTGGGAATTGATGAGAATTTTAGGAAACCGGGGAAGTAAATTGGGATGCGAAATTATGTTAATAAGTGAGATACAGTACGCTGTCTTTCGTAATTATTTTAAGAACCGTAATAAAGATAATGGGAGGTGTTTGCGAAAATTAGTTGTCTTCAAAATATTCTATTTTTATTGTTCATTACTTCTCTTGCAGTTTATTTTATTACCTCATATCCTTTCCTCACTATGCTATTTCCCCTGTTGGAGCCCTTGGGCTTATAGCACCCTGCTTTTCCAACTAGGGCTGTAGCTTAGCAAGTAATAATAATAATAATAATAATAATAATAATAATAATAATAATAGTAGTAATAGTATTAGTAGTAGTAGTAGTAGTAGTAGTAATAATAATAATAATAATAATCCAAATAATAATAATAATATGGTTCAGCTACACGTTGCTACTGTGATATAAGTTTCCTTTACCTATTTCGCATAGTTTTCTTTAGTAGTGAGTCCCTTATATTATTATATGTCCTTCTAAATATTCTTTTTTTTTGTGCTGTTATATATCAATTGATTATAGGTTATCAATTTAAGAGGTACAGAATAAGGTACTTAATGTAATTCAGGGCCAATATGAAATATAAATAGAAAAATAAGAAATTCACTATAAAAATTACAATTATTACTTCTATTTTAATTTTAATAGGATTTTCTCTGAATTGTCATAATTGAAAATTGAGATTCACCATGAAAATTCAAATTTTTATTTTATTTTGACATGATTTCTTCTCTGAATAACCGATAATCTCTTTTGGTACCACATTAATATGCTCCTCATTTAAAGTTGTGTAGAATAATTGATTGGCTGCTGCATAATTTGACGTCATTAGGTTAGTAGTCGTCGATGTATGATAAATTTATTAAAGAAAAAAAAAATGTTTTATGGGGCAAGAAAGGTTTCAAATATGAAGAAATGGTTAATGCTGAAATTACTCTGCAACCAGCTTCCTTTAATTTCTATTGTTTTTATTAACAATAGGATAACTGATAGTAGGAGAAATCATTGATGAAATTCTGAAAAAAAAGATGGCAGCGAGGTGTAAAACGAGAAATCCCAAATTCCCATAAGACTTGTCCAATGGATGGAAAGTTATGCAAGTCAGGATTCACCTGACGAGCCATAGCAATGCAGGGAAAAAATTATAGTACCTCATTCGTCTTTTACCGAAACATTTTAAAGGCTATTAAGATTATATTGAATTACCCATGCATGCCTAATTTGGAATATACTCTCACACCATTACAATTAATAATTCGTAATTTTTGCGCCTATCTCCCACGGGTTGTTGCAAGATTGTACGATCGATGTTACCTCATAACGAGCGTAACCACCACCACAATCCTCCTTCCTCTTATTCTTTTCTTCAGGTTTTCCACAATTAGTTTGTGGTGGCCTACTGGAAACGCTCCTGCGTGGCGATCGCCAAACTGGGGTTCGAGTACTGCTCAAACTCGATAGTTTCTTGTAGTGTCTGCAACCTCGCTATCCTTATGAGCCAAGGAGCAAAGGACTCAGCAGGTCTACCCGTTGAGTCATCAGCAGCCAATGTCTATCCCTCCCTAGTCCTACCGTGGTGTAGAGGGTGCTTGGACGCTGATTATATGCATATATGATCAGTCTCTTGGGCATTGTCCTACTAGCTAGGCTATTGTCACTGTCCCTTGCCTCTGCCGTTCATGAGCAGCTTTTTAAAGAAAAAAAAATAATAATAACATTTGAGAACGCACTACATCAAAACTAATCCCCTTTAGGATTCTCCCATTTTTTTTAAACGCTCAAAACTCGGCGTGAAAACCAATAGAGGAGGAAAAACTCTTGGAACTAATCCAATACGAAACCAGCTTATAGCATCAGTAACCTAATTCTCGAAGTTGTATTATCGGAGATCCAAATTCAGTTTGAGTCTCGAACACTCATCCGATAGATACGGTTTTCCAGAATTCCTCGCCGTTCTGGAATGAGTGACTGGAAGGCCGGGCAGAATCAATATTCGCTTAGGAAGAACAATTTTAATATTGGAAAAAAAATCCTAATTTTTGGATATTTTTTGTTTTGGTTTTGATAATGGTTATCAAGAATTGAATCTGTTAAGCTTATTTTTTCCATTTATCTCTTATTTTGCATCGTCTTTTCATTTCTATTTATTCTGAACATTACCTCCCTTGCATTTTAATCGAAAGCCATCATGCCAATGAATAATTCATCTTCATTGACAACATTACAGAATTATTTTTATATTTTTGTTATCGTTTCTATCGTTCTTTTTTCCTTCTCCATTTTCCTATTTTCTTTTTTGGTTCTTATTTGAGCTAAAGATGTTATTTTCTATTTCTGTTAATATTTCACTCGAAACATGTAGTGGACATAACTCAGAATATTCAATTGATTCTTAAAAGGGATTAAGTTTATATACACACAATGAGAAAGCTAAATGTCACACTGACAGAGCCGTGATGTAGAAAGACACTGAAAGATTCAAAGCCTTAGGCCTGAGGCTCCTCCTTTCCTATTGATTCTCCTTCTTTCTTTTTCTTCTCTATTCATTTTTTTTCTAATCGATTATTTCGGGTATCCCCAGAAAGAACCTTCAATAGCAGGCGACTCTATCTTATGTTTTCTTTTCTAGAATTTTTCTTAGGTCTAACCCACAGGAGAAAGTTCTAAGATGGAACTTTCAGCGTCGTGTAATTGTTTTAAGAGCCGATTACTTTTAAACCCGGATTACTTTGATTACGACCCGGTTCCAATAACCGTAGTGCCTGTAGAAACCTTTTAACCCTGGTAGTAACTACTCTGCTACATCCCCAACAAGACAAACATTTCCTGAGGTATCCTATCCTTCTCCAATTACTCTTTATGGATATCAACACACGGGATTAAAGGCCTCTTTTTCCCTGTTATTGGAGCCTGCTGCTTCAGGGACGCCGTCATAATGATGTAGTTTCATTCCACTAAATGTTTTATGAAGGTCTTATGATGGGTGAGATCGATGGCCTCCGGTAAGACGTATTTTAGGTAGATTGAGGTCCGATAGGAAAATACTATTTATAGAATTTTCCTCTGGTTTTAATCAGAAATATTAAGCTGCGTTCCCTTGGATTCGTCTGCTCTCAGGATGTTAATTACTGCACTTTAATTGTTCTTTTTCTACTTTCCTCTTGCTAATAGTAAAAAACACTGTATAGCACTTCAAAATCAAACCATTGTTCCATAGTCTTAGGAAGTGCCATTTCCTCTATACCATGATCTTCCACTGTTGTGGATTGGAGTTCTCTTGCTTGAGGGTACAGGGCACGCTGTTCTATTTTATTTCTCTTCATTTTTTTTTTTTTTGGGGGGGGAGTTTTTAAAGTTTACACATGAGAGACCTAATTTAATGTTGTAGTTGTTCTTAAAATACTTTATTTTCAATGGTAATTACTTCTCTTGTAGTTTGTTTATTTCTTTGTTCCCTATCCTCACTGGGTTATTTTTCCCTGTTGGAGTCCTTGAGCTTATAGCATCTGGCTTAACCAACTAGGCTTATAGCTTAGCTTGTAATAATAATAATAATAATAATAATAATAATAATAATAATAATAATAATAATAATAAAATAATAATAATAATAATAATAATAATAATAATAATAATAATAATAATAATAATAATAATAATAATAATAATTATGATAATAATAATAATAATAATAATAATAATAATAATAATAATAATAATAATAATAATAATAATAATAATAATAATAATACCAGGTAGCCAAATCCATATCGTGAATATCTCACAGTACAAATAAATGTTTAGAATCATAAATCAGTGTTTAGGTTTTGATAGATTTTCAGGACACATGTCAGTTTATTTAGATGATTTTGAAGTTATTTTGAATCATAGGCCTTACTGGATCTCAAGAATGTCTGGAGCCAAGAACCTGACTCAGTAAATCAATTATATGCAAACAATATGAGTAAATCAGCTTATTAATAAGAAAAATATACATGAATTTGAGACACTTTTTACATATAACGTATATATAGTACATATAAATTTATTTGTATACAAACAAGATACATATATATATATATATATATATATATATATATATATATATATATATATATATATGTGTGTGTGTGTGTGTAAATGTGTTTGTATGTATACATACATAAACACACATTACATGCGTATATATATATATATATATATATATATATATGTGTGTGTGTGTGTGTGTGTATATATGTACAGTATGTATGAATATATTTACACACACACACATATATATATATACAGTATATATATATATATATATATATATATATATATATATATATACATATATATATATATATATATATATATATATATATATATATATATATATATATATATATATACTATCCTCCCTTCAGTTGAAGTGGCTATCCTGGAGGGTATTTAGCCTTGCATGATGTATCGGCTCCTCTATGTTGACCAGTTTTTCCGACTTTTTACTATAGTCTATGGGTATCATCAATCACTTTATTTATAATTCTGTACATATTGTTTTTGTTATAATTCTTGTTAATCTGGTTTTTAAGTATGATGTCTCTTTTTTATTTCTATTAATTCTTATGCTGTCTGGAGACATTGAGCGAAATCCGGGACCAGTACGTCCTAGATTTCGTCAATGTCGTCTTCTGTATTGCAATATTCGTGGTATTCATGCAAATATCCAAGACCTTACAGTTGCGTCCAGACAGTATAATATTCTTTTGTGCTCAGAAACTTTGGTTTCTAATATGAGGCACTCATCTGAGCTCCTTATAACTGGTTTTAAGAAGCCAATAATGTTGAAACGTGATACCATCCCTAGGGCCAGGGGAATGGCGCTGTATATTAGGACCGAGTACCCTGCTTCTCATAAGTCCTGCTATCAATGTGGATGTCATGAGATTCGGGTAATAAAGGTTTGTGGCAGGCATAACAACTTTTATTTGTGTTCGATCTACCGGAATCCAGACATGGATGATTCTATCTTCGATTGTCTTCTTACTATTATGGCTAAGATACAAGAAGGTGATAGAAAGGCTTATTTTATCTTTGTTGGTGATTTTAATGCTCACCATAGGGAGTGGTTGAGTTCTATCTCTCCTGCCGATCGCCATGGCTTAAGAGCTTTAGACTTTGCCTCTGAATCAGGCTGTGAGCAAATCATAAATAAAGCTACTCACAGGTCTGGTAATTGCTTGGACCTCGTATACACTGACTCCCCTGGCGTTATAACTAGTAAGGTTGGTTCTCCAGTCGGGACATCTGATCATGCCTTGATTTCATTATTAGTGAAGACTGAGCAGCCTTTCCCTGATATATCATATTTTTGTAAAATTTATATAAAATCCCAAGCAGACTGGAATGGGATTTTGCATGATCTTTTGTGCTTGAATTGGTCACAATTATATAATAGTGTAGATCCTGTTGTCCCTTTGAATGAGAATCTAGTCAACATAATTGATAGGCGTATCCCTTCTCGTGTGCTAAGGTACCGAGTGAAGGACAAACCGTGGTTCAATCATGATTGTAGACGTGCTTATTTGGAGAAGCAGGAGGCCTATTACCTTTGGAAGGGTAACAGATCAGATTTGACCTGGAATAACTATACTCAGCTTCGAGCTTTTGCTCAGAGAGTTTATGCCTCAACTGAAAAGGAGTACAATTTAACCATAAAAGAAACACTTTCTCGTACAACTCAGGAACATAAATGGTGGTCTACCCTTAAATCTGCACTCTTTGGTGTAGATGCAACAGTTCCTCATTTACTTAAACCAGATGGCTCAGTCACTCACTGTCCAAAGGAAAAGGCAACCCTTTTGGCTGATGTTTTTGACAGTAAACAGAGTAATGAAAAACTTGAACTTCCTCAGTCCTGTTTTTCTGAGGCTAAACTAACTAGTTTAGCTTTTCGATCTCGTGAGATTAAAGCTCTGTTGGTGGACCTTGATGCTTATGGAGGTGTAGTCCCAAATGGTATTTTTCCTTTGTTTTTTATAAAGACTGCAGATTTCTTAGCTCCAAAGTTATCTGTTATTTTGCGCAAGTTAGCAAGAAGAGGAGCTTTTAGCACTTGTTGGAGAATTGGTAAAGTTACTCCTCTATGTAAATGTGTTTGTGGTAGATCAAGTCCTACTGATTACCGCCCAATTTCCATAACTCCCATATTATCTAAAGTTTTTGAACGTCTTCTGGCAAAACGTTTTAATAGGTTTGCTGAAGGTAATCATCTACTCCCTAGCTTGCAATTTGGTTTTCGTAAAGGCCTTGGAGCATGTGATGCCCTTCTTACAATCTCCAATGCTGTACAGAAATCCCTTGATTGTAGTCAGGAAGTTCGTATGATTGGCCTTGATTTTAGTGCTGCCTTTGACCGTGTTAATCATGAGGCCCTGGTTTTCAAACTAAAACAGTTGGGAGTGGGTGGGTCGTTTCTTAGCAATATTATTGATTTTTTAAGTAATAGATCTCAAAGAGTTGTTGTTGATGGGCACCATAGTGATTATAGGAATGTGATATCCGGTGTTCCACAGGGTAGTGTTCTTGACCCATTACTTTTCATACTATATACACGTGACATGTGGTTTGACCTAGAAAACAAGCTTGTTGCATATGCAGATGATGCTACTCTCTTTGCATCAATTCCATCCCCTGAATGTAGATCTGGGGTTGGTGAATCCCTTAATAGAGATTTAGCTAGAGTTAGTGCATGGTGCAAATTTTGGGGAATGAAGTTGAATCCTAACAAAACTCAAATAATGATTGTAAGTAGGTCAAGGACGGTGGATCCTCAACATCCGGATCTCAGTATTGATAATGTTTCTTTAAATTTGTATGACTCTTTCAAAATTTTAGGTGTGATTCTCGACAGCAAATTTACTTTTGAGAAACATATAAGGTCTGTGTCTTCTTCAATTGCACAAAAAATAGGCTTATTGAGAGTCTTTCAATATTTTCGGTGATCAATCTATTCTGAAGAAGTGTTTTAATTCTTTCATTCTACCTTATTTTGAGTATTGTTCTCCTGTCTGGTCTTCAGCTGCTGATTCTCATCTTAATTTGTTGGACAGAAACTTACGGTCTATTAAATTTCTTATTCCTGATCTAGATATTAATCTCTGGCACCGTCGTTCAATTAGTTCATTGTGCATGTTGCATAAGATTTTTCATAACTCTGACCATCCTTTACATTCAGATCTCCCTGGACAATTCTATCCTGTTCGTGATACTAGGCAGGCAGTTAATTCTAAAAGCCAGGCCTTCTCCATCATGAGGCTCAATACTACGCAGTACTCTAGAAGTTTTATTCCAGCTGTTACCAAGTTGTGGAATGATCTTCCTAATCGGGTAGTTGAATCAATAGAACTTCAAAAGTTCAAAGTTGGAGCAAATGCTTTTTTGTTGACCAGGCGGACATGAGTCTTTTTAAAGTTTATTTATGACATATTTGTTTTTGATGTTGTTAATAGTTTATATATGACATGTCTGTTTTGACGTTGTTACTTATTTTAGAATGATTTATTGTTAATTTGTTCTCTTCATTTATTTATTTCCTTGTTTCCTTTCCTCACTGGGCTATTTTTCCAGCCCCTGGGCTTATAGCATCTTGCTTTTCTAACTAGGGTTGTAGCTTGGATAGTAATAATATGTATATATATATATATATATATATATATATATATATATATATATATATATATATATGTGTGTGTGTATATGTGTGTGCGTGTGTATATATATATATATATATATATATATATATATATATATATATATATATATATGTGTGTGTGTGTGTGTGTGTGTGTGTATTTATTTACATATATTGTCATTGTATCTATAAGCCAATCTGGACATAGTTAAAAGAGAGAGAGAGAGAGAGAGAGAGAGAGAGAGAGAGAGAGAGAGAGAGAGAGAGAGAGAGAGAGAGAGAGAGAGAGAGAGAGAGAGAGAGAGAAATTGTCAAAATTGAATAATTATATTTTCTTAATATTATTCGCATACTAATACTGAGCAAAAGGTACCCTCACCTTTTGCTTATTCATTTACATCTGATATGTCTCGATCGGCAAGTTTGGTCGGTTATATAAACGTAGCCTACAATTGTTTGATAACACATTAAACCGGATTAGTATTCAATGCATACACATCTCTGTGTATGACGGATTATTGATACTCATTATTTCAAGTATATCATTAAAAATAGCTCAAAACTAGAGGGGCACTCATCAGAGAGCATACCTCCGCCACGGCAGCTCATTTCTCAATGTAAGGAATAATTTGGTCGATCTTTTACTCTACCTTTACCTTGACCTTCGACCTATGACTTTCAAAATTGAAACACATATACGTCTTAAAATAACAATTAATCCCTGAAATTTTCACCACTCCTTCAGTAAAATTGTGGCCAGGAGATTGTTCACAACAGGCAAACAAATAAACAGACAAACGGACAAACCTCTGGCGAAAACATAACCTCCTCCTCAACTTCGTTGGCGAAGGTATTCATGAAAGTACAACTGAATACTTTTTAATTCTTTCATCTCTTTAGAAAATTATAGGAAGGTTATAAAAAATCCTTCTTGAATTATAAATCCCACTTAATTGACTTATGAAATACTTTTATAGACAGACATTCACATCCGCTTCCTATTTTTTCGTATAATTTCTTTTCAGGCAAACAGAGAATAGCTTAGAGTTTCGAGTCAATATGCAGATGTAACCTGAGGAATCCTACGTGGAGCGAAATCAGCAATTAAAATTTTATAAAAGATTAATTTACAGTTGACGTTTATAGAGAACGCATAATATTCACAGCCGTTTGCAATTTGGAATATTTACTCTCATTGATATTTTGTTTTTTATATTTTAATGTTCCCTGAAATTTGGCAAATAAAATATTCATTCTAAGGAAAAACTTATAGAGAATCTAAAGATATCCTAAGTGATCAGATAAGATAGGAAATACTTTCTGCCAATGACGGGATTTTGTCAAGCTGATTTGTAACGCACTGTGATGCAAGGTTGTAAATAACCCCTCTCCTTTTTATGCATTAATGGCTGTAACGTAGATTCCCGTGAGATTAATATTTAAAAAAAAAACAAATATTAATCCGATCTTTCCAATATATTCTGGAACAGCATCTAACACATTTTGATCTAAGAGTTCTTGTTACAGCTTGAATATATCGGAAAATATCTGACTTCACATGCACAGAATATAAAGTTTCCCGATGACTACCCTAACCAGAGTCCGTGTTGATGGCAATAAATATTCTGGCAAATTCCACGCTACAGCGAGAAAGTGTTTCTAACCAGATAAAAAGGAATCATTTCAGGCTAACTTTTTTTTTTTTGTCAGTGGGAAAAAAAATAATACCGATAATTTTCTCTTGTTTTTTTAATTGACTTTTAATATTGAAGCTTATCCCTTTCCTTAACATTTCTAATATTTGTCTTTCATATTTATTTGATGTTAATTTTTTCATATCTTCGCTTTTAGTTTAGGATATCTATTCAAATTTCTGTTAAAATTATTTGATTATATGTTTGAAAAAATAAAAACCAAACAATAGGTATCCTATATTGAAATTTGTATGAAATATCAGGACTGCAACTTTAGAGAATTAATCTTTTTATGCAATAGGATTATGTTACTGATATAAGTAAGAATTCATATTCACTTTGGAGACCAAAGTGAAACTGTCTGATACCGATGAATCAAATTTATTGAAATAGTTGGACATGTGGAGTAAGTACAATATCGTCCAAACCCTTAAGATATTTTAGCCTAAAATCTCGGAATGTTTAAAACTATATTTAAGCTGTTCATCTCTCTCTCTCTCTCTCTCTCTCTCTCTCTCTCTCTCTCTCTCTCTCTCTCTCTCTCTCTCCCTGTGTGTGTGTATAAATTCCTTTTTGAAGTAGACCGGCAGCAAAATTTAAGGCATTTTGTTAACATACTAAGCCTTACGTAATCTCTCTCTCTCTCTCTCTCTATCTCTCTCTCTCTCTCTCTCTCTCTCTCTCTCTCTCTCTCTCTCTCTCTCTCTCTCTCTCTCTCTCTCTCTCCGTTCCCCTTGTTTCTGTGTATTTTTAGGTGGAGATGGGGAGTGACTTGGAAGAAAAATCGAAGGCTTTCCCATCCATTTGTTACGGAAACTAAACGGTTTTCTATGAGCTGTGAAGTGAGCTCGGCTTCAGAACGCTATTAGTTCCATGTTCTCGTGTTGAACAATATGTGTCGCTTTTAACGCAGCCTCTTCTCGCTTTGCTCAGTACCCTCTCTTTCTCTCTCAAAAAACATATTCCTATATAAAAGGTAAAGGCATTATAAACTTCAAAACCCTTTTTGAAGTTCTTATAGTTTATATGTGAAGGATCTAATATAATGTTGTCACTGATCTTGAAATATTTTATTTTGATTCTTTATTCTTCTCCTGTAGTTTATTTACTCGTTTTCTTTCTTCACTGCTCTATCTTTCCCTGTTTGGAATCTTGGGCTTGTAGCATCATGCTTTTCCAACTAGGATTATAGCCTGGCCTGTAATAATAATAATAATAATAATAATAATAATGATAATAATAATAATAATAATAATAATAATAATAATAATAATTAACGTCAAAGTATAATATAATTAACGTCTGCAATTAAGAGGGATCCACACACAAATCACTGTAGACATACCTGTCCTTAACGGTATGATCTATGGAGACTGCTAAATACAGATACATTCACGCCTGCTTCTCCACACAAATGTACATTCTCCTATTTCTTATATTATGTACTTCTTTTTCTTGTCACTTACTTCGCAATATAACTATAATTGATGAAAGACAATTTCTTATTCATGGACTTTTCATAATGAAGTTTATCTCTTTTCTCAACATATTCTAGTATTTGTCTTTCATGATTATTTTATGTTGAATTTTTCATATCTTTGCTTACAGTTTAGGATATTTATTTAAATTTCTAACAAGATCATTTAATTTTCTGTTTAATAAAATAAAAACAAAACAATAGGTATCCTATTTTGAAATTTGCACAATATGTCAGTGACTGCAACTTTAGAGAATTAATCTTTTTATGCAATACGATTATGTTCCTGATATACATAAGAATTCATATTCACTTTGGAGACCAAAGTGAAACTGTCTGATACCGAAAAATAAAATTTATTGAAATAGTTGGACATGTATATTAAGTACAATATCGTCTAAACCCTTAAGATATTTTAGCCTAAAATCTTGGTATGTTTAAGACAGTAGATTTAAGCTGTTCAATATTCTCTCTCTCTCTCTCTCTCTCTCTCTCTCTCTCTCT
Source organism: Palaemon carinicauda (assembly GCF_036898095.1). Lineage (NCBI taxonomy): Eukaryota > Metazoa > Arthropoda > Malacostraca > Decapoda > Palaemonidae > Palaemon > Palaemon carinicauda. The sequence continues at coordinate 108,250,559 of NC_090738.1, forward strand.
CTCTCTCTCTCTCTCTCTCCTCTCTCTCTCTCTCTCTCTCTGTACATGTTTAAATTCCTTTTTGAAGTAGACCGGCCGCAGAATTTAAGGCATTTTGTTCCATACTAAGCCTTAAGTAATCTCTCTCTCTCTCTCTCTCTCTCTCTCTATCTCTCTCTCTCTCTCTCTCTCTCTCTCTCTCTCTCTCTTCTCTGTATTTCCTGGGTGGAGATGGGGAGTGACTTGGAAAAAAAATCGCAGGCGTTCCCATCCATTTGTTACGGAAACTAAACGGTTTTCTATGAGCTGTGAAGTGAGCTCGGCTTCAGAACGCTATTAGTTCCATGTTCTCGTGTTGAACAATATGTGTCGCTTTTAACGCAGCCTCTTCTCGCTTTGTTCAGTTACCTCTCGTTCTCTCTCAAAAACATATTCCTGTATGAAGGTAAAGGCATTACAAACTTCAAAACCCTTTTTCATGTTCTTATAGTTTATATGTGAAGGATCTAATATAATGTTGTCACTGTTCTTGAAATATTTTATTTTGATCCTTTATTCTTCTCCTGTAGTTTACACTCGTTTTCTTTCTTCACTGCTCTATTTCTCCCTGTTTGAAGTCTTGGGCTTATATCATCATGCTTTTCCAACTAGGGTTATAGCCTAGCCTGTAATAATAATAATAATAATAATAATAATGATAATAATAATAATAATAATAATAATAATAATGATAATAATAATTAGCGTCAAAGTATAATATAATTAACGTCTGCAATTAAGAGGGATCCACACACAAATCACTGTAGACATACCTGTCCTTAACGGTATGATCTATGGAGACTGCTAAATACAGATACATTCACGCCTGCTTCTTCACACAAATGTACATTCTCCTATTTCTTATATTATGTACTTCTTTTTCTTGTCACTTACTTCGCAATATAGCTATAATTGATGAAAGACAATTTCTTATTCACGCAATTGAACTCGAACGTAGGTCAAGTTACTCTTATATTCAGAAGCAATAGGATAAGACGAATTATTTCGATATTCAAAGTCAGTGTTTTTTAATCATGATATGTTTTCTTAAACTTTTATAACTGGGCATTTAAACTTTAGACTTGTTTGATAATTGTAAATAATTTAATGTTGTTTCCATTAAGTTCGTGTAATATGGTGAGCACCATTATGATAACACAGCATCTAATAATAACTATAGAATATGATTTATTAAAGTGGAATATATATATATATATATATATATATATATATATATATATGTTCCTGTGTGTGTATACTCGTATATATATATATATATATATATATATATATATATATATGTTCCTGTGTGTGTATACGCGTATATATATATATATATATATATATATATATATATATATATATATATATATATATATATATACAAACACACACACATGCACACACACACACACACATATATATATATATATATATATATATATATATGTATATGTATATATATATATATATATATATATATATATATATATATATATATATGTGTGTGTGTGTGTATACTCGTGTATATATATATATATATATATATATATATATATATATATACACACACACACATATATATATATATATATATATATATATATATATATATATATATATATATATATATATATATATATATATATATATATACAGGTGTCCTCGGGTATCGCCGCGAGAACATAATCTGCTTTGGTGGTTGAGCGAGTCACGCCCTTGATGCGAAACTGGACTTCTGCACACTGGAACCAAGCAAACGCCTCTCCGCTGGCGACCGATGAAAGTTTCAATGGAGCAGCCGCAGCGCCAACTTCTGTAGAGTCCGCCATAGTACCAACGATGAAGGGGCGAGGGGGGTGGGTGTAGAAGGCGGTGGGAGCAAGTCGAGTTCCGGGGTCACCAATATGACGGGTTGAGAGAAGGTTGTGAACTCAAGGGCAGTATGAAAGCAACTGAGTTAATTTATTATAGAACACTCTCCTTTATATACAAAACCTCAAGGCAACAGGAAATTACATGTTCGAGAAACCGACAATGTTACATAGGAGAAACGCAGACATGTTTATTCTGGTTTTTTTTAGTGCGAGGGAAGAGCAAAGATACAAGCATAATATATACAAAATGAATTATGTACGATCGTGTGACACACGGGTGGTACATTACTAATACTGAGCAAAAGACGCCTTCAACTTCTTAAGCCTTTGCTTATTCGTATACATCTGATATGTGTCCATCGGTATGTTTGGTCTGCTATATAAACGTACAGATGTTTGATAACGCATTAAGGTGGATTAGTTTTCAATGCATACACATCTATGTATATGAGGGATTATTCATACTCATTATTTCAGGTATCTCTCTTTATAAACAGTTCAAAACTAGAAGGGCACTCAATAGAGAGCATACCTTTGCTATGGCAGCTTATTTTTCAAGGTAAGGGTTAATTCGGTCGACCTTTTTCTCTACTGTTACCTTGACCTTTGACCTATTACTTTGAAAATTGAATCACGTCCATGTCTCAACATAAAAAATAATCCCTGAAAGTTTCACTAATCTATGAGTAAAATTGTGGTCAGGAGGTTGTCTACAAACAGACAAACAAATAAACAGACAAACGGGCAAACCGGTCGGAAACATAACCTCCTCTCCAGCTTCGTTGGCGGAGGGATTCATGAAAGTACAACTATATACATTTTCATTCTTTCATCTTTTTAGAAAATTATAGGAAGGTAATAAGGAAATTCTTCCTAAATCACAAATCCCACTTAATTAACTCAAGGAATATTTTTATAGACAAACATTCACATCCGCTTCCAATTTTTCGTATATTTTCTTTTCAGATAAACAGAGAACAGTTTACCGTTTCGAGTCAATATGCAGTTGTATCCTGGGAAATCCTACGTGGAACGAAAGAATCCTTATCAATTTGGACTCCCCTAAGCGAAATTGGCAATTAAACTTTTGTAAAAGATTAATTTACAGTCGTTGTTTATAGAGAACGTAAAATCTTTACAGGATGTTTGTGATTTGGTGTAGTTACTCTATTTGGTATTTTTTTTTTAGATTTTAGTGTTCCCTGAAATTTGGTAAATAAAATGTTCATTCTAAGCAAAAATTCATAAACAGGGTGATAAAGAATCTAAAGATTTCTTATTCAGATAAGATAGGAAATACTTAGTGCCAATGACGAGATTTTGTCAAGCTGATTGGTAACACATTGTGGCGCAGGGTTGTAAAGAATCCCTCTCCTTTTTCAAGCATTAATGGCTGAAAGGTAAATTCCCGTCAGATTGATATTAATGAAGAAAACAAATATTAATCCGATCTTTTCAATATATTCTGGAACAGCATTTAACACATTAATCTCCAAGAGTTCTTGTTGCAGATTGAAATGTCGGAAAATATCTGTCTTCACATGGACAGAATACAAAGTTTAACGATGATTGACCTACCCAAACTCAGAGTTAATGGCAATAAAACTTTTGGCACACTCCACATCACAGCGAGAAAGTGTTTCTAACCAGATAAAAAGGAATCATTCCAGAGTAACTTTTATTTTTATTTATTTTTTCTTTGCAGTGCAAAAAATAATATTGAGAACATTTTCCCGTTACTTTA
>NC_090738.1:108266697-108271697 GCF_036898095.1 Palaemon carinicauda
AAATAATAATAGAAATGATAATTATAATGATAATAACATAATCAATAGTAATAATAATGGTAATAATCAGACTATAAACTTCTAATAATAAACTAAGAGAGCCAGCCATCTTGCTTATATTGTTAAGGAAAAGGAGAACTAGACATAAGTGGAGAAAGGTGACTCGAGCGCTTGACCCTGTGGGATTAATAACGTCGAAAGAAGAAGAAAAAGAGGAGGAGGAGGAGGAGGAGGAGGAGGAGGAGGAGGAGGAGGAGGAGGAGGAGGAGGAGGAGGAGAACTTGGTTTATCCTAATAACGTGTACTTGACAATTTGCTTCTCAAAATTATATATGATTAGCGATAAAAAGTCATATAAAACAGGTGTTTTATATAATTGAAATCTTGAAACTTTTCTTTAACAAAATTATTACTCATTTTTTTTAGAGAAAAGGTAGAAATAATATAACTAGTGAGAAAAATTGTCATAATTGAAATCTAAAAAAAAGAAGAAATATTTCTTATATTGCTAGAATATGTATATATAATAAACAAACTTATCATTTAAAACAAAAATAAATTCTTAGCTCCTAAATTATCCATTAAAATAAATCATTCAGAAATAGATTCCCAATAAAAGCACATACGGATTTTTTCTTCATATAGGGAATAATCTATAAGAAGCCGTTTTACTGAACCCTATTCCTTGCATTTTTTTCGTAAAAAAGGAAAAATTAGTAGTGATTTCTCAAGTACAGAAGTAATGTTTGAAAATAGTAGAACGCTTTCAGTAGCGTATTGAGTCATAAATGTACCGTTATTATGAAAACACACGAAGAAAATTCGACTTATTTTGGAGAAAATAAATTCAAAATTACGAAAAGAATAACGCCATTTTTGCTAAAATCACAGAAGCAAATTTCTGGAACAAGAAAGTTATTTCGCTCTTCCCCTCTGTGCCACGACGAGAGTGTCCTTTGATGTCAGTGTAAAGCCCTTGGATGGATGTCAGTAGATCCTTTGGATGATGTCCTGCGTGTGTATCCTGGGAAAAGATCCTTCCTGGAGTGCGACTATTAAGGAGACTTAGAGGCTGAGACTGTTAATCTCTGTTCAAATATGCTCGAAGCAGAAATGCTCTCTTTCATCTGCAGACCTAGGACAGATTTATACGCTCGGATTTTATTTATTTTTTTCTTTATTTCGTATTTAAGGTTTATCCATTATTTATTCTATTGTTATTGTTCTTAAAATTCTCCTGTAACATTTATTTATTTATTTTCTTTCCTCCCTGGGCTATTTTCCCCGTTGGAGCCCTATTGTTGTATAATCCTGGTTTTCCAACTTGAGTTTTAGCTAAGCAAGTAATAATGATAATATTTATTAACTGCAGTACCACCCAAACCTAGTTGAGTCCCTCGTCAGGCAAAATGGAACCATAAGCAAAAAAAAAAAAAAAAAAAAAAAAAAAAAAAAAAAAAAAAAAAAAAAAAAATTGCTTCTGTTTGGATGTCGGCTACATCCCAATATTTGGGTAGTGCCATGGTAGATAGATAGATAGACATAGTGATTATATTTGATTATTTGCAGATATTATTATTTTTAGGGTTAATATACAGACAGATTTATATATTCAGTGGTAGTTTTTATTTTTATATTCTATGTTGTTCTTTTATATTCTATATTGTTCTTTTATAAATTTTCAATAACTTGTCAAAGTGTGATAGTTTGATAAAGCAAACAGATTTAGTTCCCATTCTGTTCCGTCTCTCTCTCTAATGCAATGCCATATCTAAATATTTTCATTGAACATGAAAATTCTCCCTTGCAAGCAGTGAAGAATTTCTATTCAACTTTTTGATGCCCTTTCCGAAAAATATAAAACGTGATGTATCCTAAATTAGCCAGATAAAAACTCGAAGATAAAAATGAAGAGAATAAGCTAATTATAAATGTAAGTTACATTCCGACTATTCTTCAAATGCCATGTACAAAATACGGGTATGATAATTATACATTAGTGTTACTTAACACCATTATGACTACTACTACCACAACTACTACTAGTACTACTACTACTACTACTAATATCACTGGTGCTGTTAATTATTATGATAATAAGGATGATATCAATAATAGCAAGCCAGAGATGAAATGTAAATATTATAAGATAATCATTCAGGAAAAAAATTATATTTGATTTACGCACGTTATGAAAAATCCTTAAACCTTTACTCGAAATGAAATTAAAATAAAATCATGACTTGAAGATGTTTTCGTAACAAATGTAAGCAGCAAATTATAACAATGGAGCAAAGAAATGACGATGCTTCAAACTGTAGCAAAAAATATTCAGCAACCAAAGATTGACCTTACCCAAGTACTCAATTAGAAAATGTTGCCTTGTTTAAATAATGTATTAACAAACAAAACTCAAAACAAATGCCCATGATGAATAAAAGCTATGTTATTTCCTGAAATAATTAAGATAGATGTCTTGAAAAAACAGAATAAAAAAAAAAAAGCAAACTGGAAAAAGTTATGCTCTCAGAGATCTTTCCCACTGTGTTCGCTTTACAAACAGGACTTCTTTGTTTTCGCGTTTAAACAAACTAAGAAGCTTTCAACAATTCCATGGATTAGAATGCTTCTCTCTCTCTCTCTCTCTCTCTCTCTCTCTCTCTCTCTCTCTCTCTCTCTCTCTCTCTCTTTGAACCGTGAACGACGTAGTCAAAACAAATTATCTCTCACTCGATAGCCCAGATATTTTTTTAAGTTAAAGAGCTTGCGTGATGCGATAAAGGGGGTGAGGGGGGGGGCAGGTTATTGGGGCGGATAGGTTCTTTTAATAACCTGGTAGGTTTGACCTTGCCGCTAAGACCAGCTCTGAGCATCCAGACTATGACCGGACCACTATTAACTCTACTACATTTTCATATTTCTATTTTTCTTTTTTTTAACCTTCCTATCCCAACTCTCAAATATCAATCTCAACTGCCTTAAAAAAAAATAAATAAAAAAAAAATTAGATATTCAGATACGACTGGTATTCATATCTAGCCTATGAACATATGGATATTAATTAAGGAGATGACAGCTACCTCATGTGTCAGGGCAGAGGCTTTGGATCCTCTAAAAACAACCCTAGGTACTCGCTCACAGGTTTCGAGAGACTGGGATTGAGTAATCCCAGTGTGACAGGGGAAGCAAAAATGGAATAGTGCTTTTAGTGCTCCGCAAACCAACCCCTAGCGAAATGGACTCAACTGCTCTTGAAGTTGACATAGCTTTTGTGACTTGTTGGAGTCCTGACCAACTAAAAAAATTAATTGTTGCTTCTTGGTAGTACTCAGTAGTATCTTAGAGTCTGGCTGTTCCTGGATGTCTGGAAATCCCAGTAATCGGTAGCCTACCGCTGTCAATCCTGGCATGAAAACAGGCTTCTGACTTGTGCTGCTCAGTTGGGAGCTGTGTTACGCCATGGTCAGCCCAACTTTGAGGAGACTTAACTGTTGGTTTAGCAGCACTTATGGGAGGTTAGGGACAAAAAAATTGGAAAGTCACCCAGGACTAAACGGATGATGCAACGGGTGGGTAACTAATAGCCACCATCCCCTTTTGACACTAGTGGTCACAAAGTTGATAAGTTATTAGCTGAGATTTCCGATGAAACACGTTTTAGACAATAAAACAGAGAAATTAAAAATGAGTGAGAAACTGAAGTCGAAGCACAAAATTTCAGATAAACAAATGGTGCGTAGACTTCAAAGAAGGCTGCGCTGCTAACCCACACCGTAATGGTATATGCCTGGTCTGTCAGCTAAAACAGGAAATAGAGAAATGGAAAAATGAAAACCAAGAACTAAGAAAACAATCGATAAGTATAACATCCAAGTTTCAACAGTCAGAAATAAGGAACAAAGAAGTCATAGATGATGTTGTAGAAAATTGGATAAGTATCCAAGAAATACAAAATAAGGTAAAGTCAAGGACAGAACCTAGAGAAGAAATAACCAACAAAAACTGAGAGTTTATAAAACCTACAAGAGGAAGTGTGGCTAAGGGCAAGAAGACTAAACAACAGCCTAGAAATATGACTAACATCAAAAATAGATTCTCCCCTCTAGCAGAGAAAGAGGAAGATGAAACATTGTTAATCGGAGACCAGGGGAGTGCTTTGGCCTCAAAAAGAGGAGAAAGGTCAAGTCGTATCCAGGGGCCAATGCACAGAAAATAGAAGAAGTGGTTAATAAAACCATAACAGAGGACAAGAAGACCACTATTATTGTGCTGAAACTAGAAATGACTTATTCCAAAGAAAGGATAGTACTGGCCAAACGGAACCTATGGTTAAATGTCTAGAAAAAAAAAAAATGCTGAAACGGCTAGAAACAAGACCAACAATAATATAGTTATAGGCATTCTCCCAAGACTCAATGTCAGCCACTTCACCCTCAGGAACGCCATAGAGATAAAAGATAGACTTAAGTGTACATGCCAAAAAAAAATATAGATCTTTGGGATACTTTTTACGAAAAAAGAAAATTATAGAGAAGAGATGGAATACACTTTATTGAAGAAGGCAAGAGAGTATACAGAAACAAACTTAATCTCAGCCTGTAAAATTACTTAGACACAGTTGACCAGGAACAAACAAGACCCTTAGAAAGTCCTCCAATAACAATTAGAGGAAGTTGGGCAGACAATTTTGATAATGCTGATAAAAGTAAAACTAAAAAAAACAAAAGATTTTATCAGAGAATCCGAAATCCCGGGTTTCAAGCTTTTCAAGAAGGATCTCCGTACGAAAAAAGGTGGAGTAGTAATGCTTTATGGTAAAAATCACTTAAACCCCTAGAAATTAAATTAGAAACAAAATATGAAGTGACAGGGGCAAACAATAGCACCATATGAAAAAAAAAAATTTTCATGATAGTAATATACAGACCACCACTTCAAATGCAAGAAGAGGACAAAGAGCTGTAGAGACAACTTGGACAAAAGTTACCAATAAGCTAGCT
>NC_090738.1:108276697-108289197 GCF_036898095.1 Palaemon carinicauda
ACTAAAGTACATTACATAGACAAATGGAAGTAAGATTAGGTTGGAAAATAAACCCCTGCGACCATCAATAGTCAATCAACAACTAAAATAGATTAATTGTTAAGGTCAAGTAAGTGAATGATTGGGAAACTTTATCAGGCCTTACTTCTGTCGTCCGTTTTGAAGATTGTATAATAACTAGTGTTTTAGTTTTTATTTGAGAGAGAGAGAGAGAGAGAGAGAGAGAGAGAGAGAGAGAGAGAGAGAGAGAGAGAGAGGAGAGAGAGAGAGAGAGAGAGAGAGAGATCGTATGCTAAAGTAATTAATGGCTGAATTTTTACCGAGGGAATTCTTCATCATTAATACCAAAAAAAAAAAAAAAGTTGGTCATTTGATACGTGAAGAGACCGTAACCTTTTATGGTTTTTACATTGTTAAAGTTTTTTTTTCAAAAATCCAAGAGACCAAAAAATATCGTTACCTTTTATATCCGTCGTTTTTACTCATGATAGATATTATAGAATTCTCAAATAAAAACCAAGAGAAAACATTCCTGCAAAAATATGTAATGTGATATGCATTGACCATGAAATGCCTTAAATATTTTTTTCTGGAATCTTTATGTTCATAACAGTATTGTTTGACCTAAATACGGAAAATATTGTCTTTTTTCCATATATTCGTGATACATGCACATAGAGACAACAAAACTCTCTGTGAATAAAATATATTTTTCATAAAAAAATAGCTCCTTTATTATTATGTAACTACCTTAGCCAAATTAATTTCAAACGTTATATTTAGATAGTCGCATATTTCATTGTATGTCTGTCTATGTTTTTGTGAGTCTCACAACTCAAATAAAATTTCTCTGAATCTCATGAAATTTGGTGGGATGATTGGCCATGATTCAAGGACAATTCAATTAGATTTTGGGAGGGATTGCGTCAAAGGTCAAGGTCAATGTCATGGAAGTGTAAAACAGGTCTTTTTGCTATATCGTAGTCAATATGTATCTGATGTGCATGAAACTAGTGTTAAAATGTCCATAATTGAATTGCCAATCTTATGATAAATAACACGGTGTCGGCGAAGGTATGCGCTCTACCGCGTGCCCGTTCTAGTTTAGTAATAAGACAGATTATCATTATCATTATTATTATTATTATTATTATTATTATTATTATTATTATTATTATTATTATTACTACTACATGCTAAGGTACATCCCTAGTTGGAAAAGCAAGATGCCGTATGCCAAGTGTTTTGCATTGCCTGTGTAGAAAATTATTTTACCCCCTTTAGAAGCATATCGTTGCTTCTTCTTTAAGTAATTATATACTGAAGATAACAAATAATTTATATATTTTCAATATGTAAAGGGGCGTTATTACAAAATGATACACACATAATATAAAACAGCGAATATATTTATTTTCTTTCAAAATAAAATACTATTTCGAGTCATAAAATGTAATTTTTTTTCAGTTATTCATTTTTTATTAAGTTCGGTGAATGCATAAGGAAATTATATATTTGTTCCCGTAACGACCTATCGTATTCTCGCATCTATTATGCATTTGAGTCTTACATACCTGTTCTGCATTATGATGGATTTGGTTCCTTTGTGTTTTTGTGCAAATATCGTTTACAAGTGAAAATATTTGTGTAAATATATTGCCATAAAAGGCTAAGAGATTACAGGTAGGCACAAAAACACACACAGACACGCAGATATGTATTTGCTCTTATCTATCTATCTATCTATCTATCTATCTATCTAGCAATCTATATAACTATATATATATATATACATATATATATATATATATATATATATATATATATATATATATTTATATATATATATTTATCTATACGTATATATATGACTATGTATATATATATATATATATATATATATATATATATATATACATATATATATACATACATACACACATATATATATATATATTTATATGTATATACATATACATATACAGTATGTATATATATATATATATATATATATATATATATATATATATAATTGTATATATCCATATATATACATATATACATATATACATATATACATACACACACACACACACACACATATATATATATATATATATATATATATATATATATATATATATATATATATGAGTATTGTCACAAACATATATCACTTGCATACTTTCCAATTCAATCCAACGTGGGAAGAATACCCAAAGGGACATCCCATAAGATAATATAATTGATTCTCCTCGGATCAAGTTCAAAATTAAGGCTAAGGATTAAAACAAAACTAGACGCTACAATTATGCAACTAAATTATTAAGATAGATATAAGTTAGGGATATAACTGTTATATATTACCATGCGCTATAGTCTTAGGAATTTGATATCGGGGTAAAGACATGTTTATTTTGAATACCTGAATTTGAAAAGGAATATCTGTAGCCTAGTTGATATCAACATATATATCTCTCTTGAGAGAGCCCTGTTTATGAAGTCTAACGTCTAGTTTTTGCATTCTGAGTCATAGGTTTTCATTCTCCTTGGGAAATGCATTTATCAAAGATGATTTTCCTTTCAAGTCTTTTGGAAAGGCCATGGGAATTCTATATTAAGTGCAATACATGACTGAATACTAAAAGAATAAAAATACGATTATTACTACCAAAATCATCATAAATGACTGTCTGTTGCAAACTTACCAATCAACTATCTTGGTGAAGATGAAATGATCTTAACTCAAAAGTGGGAATAACTGAATTCGGAAGGGACATAACAGGAGAGTTAAAATCAACTTGCATCTATCTGGATAGCTTGCTTGGTTGAGTCTACCGACTAGTTTTCCTTCCATTTAGAGGCATAGGTTCAAATCTTGCCCATAGTTGGAACAATCATTATGAATTAATTTCCCTAATGGTATCTATCTATCTATCTATCTATCTATCTATCTATCTCTCTATCTATCTACCTATCTATTTCGATGGCCTACGTAGCTATATACATACATACATTTATATATATATATATATATATATATATATATATATATATATATATATATATATGTGTGTGTGTGTGTGTGTGTGTGTGTCTGTGTGTGTGTACGTAAATACACTATATCCCTGCTTCCATAATAACTGGGAGGACTATTATGAAAAAATTGCTATATTGAAAATCCTTGTATTTGGAATTTGATAGATAGTTATTTCTATAAATACAAGTAAGGTAGACGGAACAGGAAGAGGATATCACTTCAGGTATTTCTATGCCTGACTTTTTACCTTATTATTATTATTATTATTATTATTATTATTATTATTATTATTATTATTATTATTAGCTAAGCTACAACCATAGTTGGAAAAGCAGGATGCTATTAGCCTAAGGGCTAAAACAGCATTAGAATAAATCTTTCATACATAAATTATAGATATATATATTTTTTTTTTTGTTTGCGATAACAAGATTAACGACCGATTTGTTAACAGAAAAAAATTAAAAATTCGTCTTCAACTCTAAAAGTAACAAACAATTTCTGCCATGGGAATCTTATCATAATCGTCTTACATTGTATGAAGATTGACAAACTTTCTCAACTTTTGTATGAGACCTTGAGATGACAGTGCCACTGATGAACTGATTGATTGATTGATTTGAAGTTCTCTGGCATCCTGACATCGAAGGTCATTGACGCCGAACACTGATGGACGGACAGATGGATAGACAGGTAAAAAGTCTGCCCTTTTACTAAGGTAGATTGAAATGCTTCTAAAAATTAGATCGCAATTGCTTTTGTAACCCTTCGGCGTTTATATAGATTCCTGTGTACCCTTAAAATTGAGAATGAAAAAGAGAAATAATGAAATTGAAATTGTGGTGTAATTCTTTTATTTAATCTCATTACAGATTACATCATATATTGCACTGCACTGGTTATTTTCTCAGATCCAATGTACCCCCTGAAGCGTACAAGTGTCCCACTACAGTTGAGGTACACATACCCCAGCTTTGAAACCCTGTCCTAAACCATAGAAGGTTTTTCTGCCGGACAAATAAAAAAAAATAAACGAATGCTAAAATCGATGGAATAATTATAGCCATCCAAATTGACAAAGGATACTTGATAAGCGCAAACATCAATACAATTGTACTTACAAAAAAAAAAAAGAAAAGAAAAAAAAAAAAAAAAAAAAGTTTCAAGGTTTTACAGCAATATGGAACAAATTGTATTGACAAGGATCTAGTACTTTAAGCGCAACAACTAAGGACATTACTGGGAGATGTTTATCAATTTTGATGAAAGAAAATACTCAACTGTATTTTGTCAATAACACGAGCTTGGTAGTCTTCATATATTTAAACAAGAGATTCATTACAATAGTGATGAAACAAACGATCTGGAGCATAAATAAAAGGTTGCTAACATCACTCAAAAAACCGGAAGTCTTGTTAACGTTATAAATTTTGCTGGCAGAACTAGACCCATGTTTCCTTATTCATTAGGGAAAGAGCTTGAAGTTGAATATAGCACTGTTTATTGTTAGATATAAGAAATCATTCAGTACATTATCAACCAAGCAGAGAGTCAAAGAGGGAACACGTTTACAAGATCACTTAATCAATAATGTCCTAGATTTGCTGTTGTACAACCTCATTCTAGCTGGCTAAACTACATACATTACTTATTTGTTCTTTATCTCTATAGAAAAAATGAAGGTATGAACTTTGAAACTCTGTTGTGTGTAATATGATCTTCAACATTTTTGGGCATTGATTTAATGTTCGGTGTGAAAAAAAGGGGGGGCGGGGGCGGATACCTGAGTAATGTTAATCTTGCCTACCTATTAAATGCTGAGAGAAGAATCACTCCATCCCTGAAGGATAACAGAAAGAAACATTTTTGACAACCTTCCCATATTTACTAGACAATGCTAGATATGCAATATTAATATAGAAATAATTTTTGTGGTCCATACTTTCAGCGTTTAACGGAACTTCATATTGTCCTCATTTATCAATGCACTTTTCGTATTCTTAATAGCGTTCGAATATATTTCCACATACAAATTCCTTTCCTTTAAATCTTATATATATTCACGTCTTCAGTTCTCCCAATGACTTTAATAATTAACTACGTTTAGAATATCTAAGACTTCATAGTTATTGAATAACTTTTTCTTTTTCATTTAGTCTATCACGACAGTAGGGGAGACCGGGGCTAATCGTCACACTTTTTACATTTTCATTTTAAGATTTATAACTATGAAATATTTTGAAACTTTTATAACATGAATGAGAAATATAGATATTTGACTACCTTTCATTGTAATGCAAACTATGATTCATAATCAAATAAAAACACAACTGTGTTTTAATAAATATTTCTCACATTTTCCAACATACGTCGTTAGCGGGGTAAGTTGACACACATTGAGGGGTAAGATTTTTTTCTTGCCCAATCAGCACATAGTTTTAGTGGAATGTGAATTTATCCCTAAGGTTAATTTTTGATAGGGCCTCATGAATAACAAAATAAAAACTCATTGAGATAGTAGTGAGTAGAGCATTAATCTACAATTATTTTGTTAATAACAGATCTGAATATCACAAGTATGAATATCAATTTGTTAATCACTGAACACAGCGTTTGGCAAATAAGAAATAAGCTATAATATAAGGGCCAGAAAGGAAAACTTATTCTAAAACAGTTTCAGTCAAAAAAAAAAAAAAAAGCAATATGAAAGTTATGCGAATAAGAAAACACAGTTGTCAATGAAAGAAATAAAGCAAAACTCCTTAATCCTTGAAAGTGGTCTATGAAAAGTTATTCATATCACAAAATAAATATTGGTCTCAGAGTGATATAAATGATTCATATTTAATGTGCTCCCATTTTCTGATGATGCTTACATTTCAGGTAAATCATAGGCAGAGGTCTATCTGTTATATATGCACCTAGAAAATACTAGTCCCAAAATAGCCCTTAGTAACACATCGAATGGATTTTTTTTTTTTTTTTTTTTTTTTTAGCCATGTGTGGGAGTCATATAAGAAAAATCATGTATTATTGTTCAAAATTGACGCTCCAAGAATAAAGAATATGTATGCAGGGCAAGTGCCAAGTTCTCCCGTTCTTGCTGTGCCAGCAAACCCCAACTAAGAAACTTTTATTAGAATGGTACCTAACAAGTAATCTAACAGTTTGAAAGCTTAATCTTACTGTTGAATTATTTGAATATGTCAAACGATATTTTAGCAAGAAATCTTTCAGCGTGTCAAGTAAGTTAGCAAATGTTTCAACAAAGAGAAATGATTACTCATATTTTACTTGACTTCAGCAAAATCAAACTTTTGTCTATAAATCCAGGCTCCTGCACAGTATCCCGATGGCAATTACTTGGTAACTTAACTAACATGTAATGATCACGTGGTAGTGATATCAGAACATTCTATCGCCAATCACATATCATATTGCAACTGCGTCAACTTACCCCTGTAGCCAACTAGCACCCGGTCTCCCCTGGTGATTCGATAAAATATTGTCTTCATGAAGTGATTACTGAATAACTAAGTTTACCATTCATCTTATACAAAACCTCTGTAACTTAACCAAAACTTAAAGTTTTGAATAGAATCTATCGAATTTCGCTTTTTGGCCACATCTTCCTGATAGGACAAGCGGACGTACAACATCGCTTCTTGCTCGATTGTCTACCTTGTACTAAGTTTGATTAAATTCCTTTCGACTTTGCAGGAGTTCTGATAACATTATCAGCTAAACTGACGACCTACCATCAGGCAAATATATGCCCTTAGGACTAAGAGACAGGCAGATGAGACAAACTGTCAGATATTCCTTCAGACAAATTCAAGCCTATAAGCCTAAGGTAATAATAGAAAAAAAAACTAACATTTTCATGTATTTCTATGCATATATCCCTGAGAGAGAGAGAGAGAGAGAGAGAGAGAGAGAGAGAGAGAGAGAGAGAGAGAGAGAGAGAGAGAGAGAGAGAGAGAGAGAGAATTACCCTTCTATGATTTAATTGTAATAAGATGAATTCAACTTAGCATTAAAAGAGTAGAGGCCCTTAATTATACTTACAGATTCTTATTAGCTGTATATAAAAAAATACTTCATAAACCTTTGTAGAAAATTCATGTATTCGATTATTCTTTCTATATTTAAAAAAAAAAAAAAAAAACTTGTTTGAAAACTCAGTACGAAAACTCTACTAGGGATAAAAATTTTATATGTGATACAATCTAATATTCAACTCATTTGCTTCTATCGCCTGTAAATAATAGGGTTTCAAAACAAAGGAATTTCAAAACAGTTATCTTCAAAGGATATTAAGCTAATAATAAGCCGGCTCTCTTTGAATACCATTATTAATGATAGTGTTTTTATTAGCAACACAATGTGATAATTTTTTTTAATTTGATAAACAGGAAAGCGCCAGATAATGTCAGTTAGCTGTCAGCAACCGAAAGGAGGAGAAAAGTTTTTAAACATTTTCTAATTAAACTTTTGAATAATGACGAGAGGTATGATGTATCGTAGACCTGGCTTTGAACTCCTGTAGTTAATTAAAGAAGAGTATCCATGATATTCAGCGAGAACTACTTACAATAATTTTGTCGAAGAATATACCTGCTTGCCTCTCTCTAAAACTGTCATATGATATTTTGTTTTACTCCTGACTTTTAAAAGAATTTTTAATATGGTTTTCTATGTTTTACCTTCGCCAACGAAGTTGGGGGGAGGTTATGTTTTCGCCCCTATTTGTGTTTGTCTGTTTGTGTGTTGGTGAACAATTTCCTGGCCACATTTTTACTCATAGAGTAGTGATACTCTCAGGGATTAATTGTTATGGTGAGATGTGGAAGAGATCCAATTTTGAAAGTTCTAGGTCGAAGGTCATGATCAAGGTCGAGTAAAAGGTTGATCGAATTAACTCTAAGCATAACCCGAAGTTCGCATATGGTTATCACGCAGACTACAAATACACCTAAGGTCTAAATTAATTCTGTGGAACGGCAAGCTGGTTTCAAGAAATAAGCTGCCGTGTTGGAGGTCTGCACTCTCAGAGTGTTTTGCTAGTTTTATTAATGTTGTAAATACATATATTTTATCAATACTTTTAAAACTATCATATATTTAGTTATTCTACGTACTTTGAAAGAAATCCTGATTATGGTTATATTATTTTAATGTTTTAACTTTATATTTTTATTAATACTCTTAAAGCGATTATTATGGCTATCAGAGTGTTTTTTTTAACTATATTATTATTATTATTATTATTATTATTATTATTTTTATTATTATTATTATTATTATTATTATTATTATTTTCATCTCTCTCTCTCTCTCTCTCTCTCTCTCTCTCTCTCTCTCTCTCTCGCTCTCTCTCTCTCTCTCTCTCTCTCTCTCTCTCTCTCTCTCTCTCTCTCTCTCGTGTTTTAAAGTGCAAACCATTTTAAAGTCAGTGTATTGATGTGCATCAAAACGTAATTTTATACATTTTTGTATTATTGTTCGAGTGATTTCATAGTTTCGCTTTGCGTATTAGTAAATTATCTGTTATCCTCTTTATATATATATATATATATATATATATATATATATATATATATATATATATATATATATATGTATATATTTGCAGGGTAATGAAATAGTGGTAAACTTCTCCATCCTTACCCTAAGCAGCCTAGCTTCTAGAGAAAATCGTAATCCTCTGATGTAAATGCGATTTAATGATATTTTTTAGAATCTGTACAAATGAACTTTTTTTGTAATCTTGCTATGAAATTACTCTGAAATTATGGAAGCAGCAGTCATAATAATAATAATTATAATAATAATAATAATAATAATAATAATAATAATAATAATAATAATAATAATAATAATAATAATAATGATGATGATGATGATGATGGTGATGATAATCAGAAAAAAAGAAGGATGTAATTTTACAATTAAGCTTCAAGACAAGCGTAACATTTACCTTTTATTTTACTTAAGAGAAGAAAATCAGTTAACGTTTATAAAACAGGGGAAGCATATTTAACGTTAATAAACTCTTTTGAATATCTGAAAATATTAGGTCATCATTCAATGATTTGCTTAGAGGATATTTTTTCACTTTTTTCTTTTGTAATACGTATACTGTATAACGATATTGAATTACTCCGTAAGAGTATGTAAAATACAAATCTCCCATAATAAACTCTTGAATATCCGAAAATATTAGAATGACTATGCAAGGAATTACTTTGAGGCATATTTTTCTTATTACCTTTTTGCATTGTAAGAGTATGTGATATACAAATTTTCTCCTATTAATTTATAAACATGTTTTAGCAAATAGAAAATCAACGAAAAAGCAATTACCTTAACTTACTAACCAATAAAACTAATAAAGATAAATGTAATAAAATTCGCAAATACTTCTATCTATTTCCTATCTTTTTTACCAATACTTTTAAATGAAATAAAGATTTCATTTCAATTTCATTTCTGACATTGAACGTCGATGCGGCAAATTGAATTTTGATGAAGGGGATTAGTATTTCATTCTTCATAAATAAATTTAATTGGCCAAATCATGTATAATTACCGAGTTGCCTTTGATGAAAAAAAAAAAAACATTAACTGAAATATTAAATAACAATTATTCTCTATTGGTCCAAAAATATATACATTAATGAAGAATATTAATGTTCTCTTAAAATATTTCCTTCCCAAGAAGTTTGGAATTGATCATCAGTATAATTTACATAGCAATAAAAATAAATTATTGTTGTTCTCATGTAGTTATGACCCACTACAGTCGACTTCCTACCCTACGAGAAATTCACTATTTAAACTGATATAAACACAGTATGGTATGACAGAGATTCTATTCACCACCCAATCCTCGATTGGTATTCGGAGTAAGTTCCTTGTTACTACGAACATAATCTATTTAGCTAGCTATTTAAGCACAGGTGAAACTAGATTTCACCAGTCTCCTCTATCTTGAGCTTTTAAATCAATAATTCTCCATTCATCATCTCCTACTTCACGCTTCAAAGTGCTCAGTATTGTTAATATGGATCTTTCAACTCTTCTAGTGCCTTGTGGAGCCCAGTTGAAAGTTTGGTGAAGTAATCTCTCTTGGGAAGTGCGAAGAGCAATGCCAAACAATTTCCTTCTACCCCTCGCCATGATCTCATCCACACACACACACACACACACACACACACACATATATATATATATATATATATATATATATATATATATATATATATATATATATATATATATGTGTATATATATATATATATATATATATATATATATATATATATATATATATATATATATATATATATATATACATCTAAATGATTAAATTTTTGTGTTTAGTCTTATGCTCATTTGTATGTGAAAGAAAAATATCTATTGGTTTGTCTATATCTATCTATCTATCTATCTATCTATCTATCTATCTAGCTGCATGCCTATGTTTTTTTTTTGTTTATGTATGTCTATCTATATATCAATCTGTAGACAAAGATGCGTTGAGCTATATGCTTATTTGAGTCTGAAAGAAATATATTTGTCTATCGATCAATCGAATTATCTATCTATAAATCTATTTACTTTGCTATTTTTATACGTTTCCTGGTGGCCTATAGGAAACGTCTCTGCCTAACAATCTATTGGATAGTAGTTCAAAACTCTCTTAACTCGATAGTTTCTAGTAGTGTTTGCAACCTCACCAATCTTGTGAGATAAAGATCGTGAGTTTTGGGGAGCCTATAAGTTTACCTGCTGATTCATCTACAGTCATTGCCTGGCCCTCCCTGGTCTCAGCTTGATGGAGAGGGCCTTAGGCACAACTTTAAGAGCTTTAGACTTTGCATCTGAATCAAGCTGTGAGCAAATCATAAATGATGCTACTCACAGGTCTGGTAATTGCTTGGACCTCGTATACACAGATTCTCCTGGCGTTATAACTAGTAAGGTTGGTACTCCAGTCAGGACATCTGATCATGCCTTGATTTCATTAGTAGTGAAGACTGAGCAGCCTGTCCGTGATATATCATACTCTTGTCAAATCTATATGAAATCCCAAGCAGACTGAAATTGGATTTTGCATGATCTTTTGTGCTTGAATTGGTCACAATTATATAGTTGTGTATATCCTGTTGTCCCTTTGAATGAAAATCTAGTCAACAAATTGATAGGCGTATACCCTCTAGTGTCACAAGGTACCAAGTGAAGGACAAACCGTGTTTCAATGATGATTGTAGACGTGCTTATTTGGAGAAACAGGAGGCCTATCATCTTTAGAAGGGTAACAGATCAGATTTGACCAAGAATAACTATACTCAGCTTCGAGCTTTTGCTCAGAGAGTTTATGCCTCAACTGAAAAGGAGTACAATTTAACCATAAAAGAAACTCTTTCTGGTACAACTCACGAACATAAATGGTAGTCTACCCTTAAATCTGCACTCTTTGGTGTAGATGCAACAGTTCCTCCTTTACTTAAACCAAATGGCTCAGTCACTCACCTTCCAATTTAAAAGGCAACCCTTTTGGCTGATGTTTTGACAGTAAACAGAGTAATGAAAAACATGAACTTCCTCATTATTGTTTTCCTGACGCTAAACTAACTAGTTTAGCTTTTAGATCTCGTAAAATTAAAGCTCTGTTGATGGACTTTGATGCTTATGGACAATTCTATCCTGTTCGTAATACTAGACAGGAAGTTAATTTTAATAGCCAGGACTCCTCCATCATGAGGCTCAATACTACACAGTATTCTAGAAGTTTTATTCCAGCTGTTACCAAGTTGTGGAATGATCTTCCTAATCGAGTAGTTTAATCAGTAGAGCTTCAAAAGTTCAAAATTGAAGCAAATGTTTTTATGTTATCCAGGCTGACATGAGTCTTTTTATAGTTTATATATTACACATTTGTTTTTGACGTTGTTAATAGTTTATATGGGACATATCAGTTTTGACGTTGTTACTGTTTTTAGAATTATTTATTGTTAATTTGTTCTCATCATTTATTTATTTCCTTACTTCCTTTCCTCACTGGGCTATTTTTCCTTATTGGAGCCGTTAGGCTTATAGCATCTTGCTTTTCCAAATAGGGTTGTAGCTTGGCTAGTAATAATGATAATCATATGTGCATATGGTCAGCCTACAATATTGTTCTGTCCTTTACCTTTGCGACGTATGAGGTACCTTTAAACATGGAGAATTGTAAGTTTGTATCAATTTCTCAGTTTTAATGCATTCATATCTTAGCTTATTTGATTGTAAAAGGAAAATTACCTCTTTATCCTACAATGGAACGTGAAATTTCCATCGGATAGAACCACTCCTGCTTTTCCCAAAATAAACGGATCGCTGTTGTATCAGAGAAAAAGGATAACGATGGGAAGCATCGCTGATGCTATG
The DNA here is from genome assembly GCF_036898095.1 of Palaemon carinicauda. Lineage (NCBI taxonomy): Eukaryota > Metazoa > Arthropoda > Malacostraca > Decapoda > Palaemonidae > Palaemon > Palaemon carinicauda. The sequence goes on from NC_090738.1 coordinate 108,289,173, forward strand.
TTTTGACACCAAAAACCTATAAAAT
>NC_090738.1:108291697-108296697 GCF_036898095.1 Palaemon carinicauda
CAGTATCAAATACACTTCACAGAAAAATCCCTTCTTTTTATAGTTTATACAGGAGATATTTATTTTAATGTCACTGTTCTTGAAATATTTTATTTTTCCCTGTTCCCTTTCCTCACTGGGCTATTTTCCCTGTTGGAGCCCTGGGCTTCTAGCATTCTGCTTTTCCAACTAAGGTTGTAGCTAATAATAATAATGATAATAACACCATCTCGCGAAAGAAAACTGCAAACGATTTGCCACAAACAGATGCCAAAACCTTCCTCCCAAAGACGTTGCTAAAATGGAGGCTGGAATTGCATGAATAGAAATTGCTGATCAAATTCCTTTCAAGGTGAGAAAGTAGTCAGTGCCATTACAATAAACTCTCATTGAAACTGTTTACCTGACGTTGCTTTGGATGAAACAAAATTCTGCATATTGCGAACTTTTTCAAAACAAATATCAATTCAAAGTTGATTTTACTTTCTCATTAAATGCTAATATTGTTTGTCTTTTTTTATTAAAAGTAAATTATATTTTTAAAATATGCGTTATGCTATCTAACAATTTTCTGCAATGTTTATGTTTCTGACACGATGACCAAAGATTGTTTTGCGTCAATAAATCCTTCTCAGTGTCCAACTGTATAGTTTTCCATTATTCTGTTGATTAGAAAGTTTCTCTTTTCTTCATAAGAGATCTAAATGAGTTTTTGCAACAAGAACTTTTTTTCTCAAATAAAAAAATGATAATCAATGTTGATTTATAATTAGACAGTAAAATCAACTTTTAATGGTTATTTGTTATGAGAAAATTCGTAATATGTAGAATTCTATTTTAGACATATATTTCACCTTGAGTGTTCAAGGATTTTATCATAAAGTGAAAAAAAAAATATATGTTGGAAGCTCTCTCATCCTTATATGTCCCTTATTTTTCTAAAGTATTCAGTATTTGAATAATTTTTCTTCGTTCTTCAACCTTTGGTTTTCATGATTCCTTGAGAAAGTAAATGGTTTGTTATAACAGCAATTCTAAAAAAAAATTTCGTGTGTATGATATTAATGTCACTAATTATTCAGTAGCTTCTTTCCTTTGGTAAGGGTAGAAGAGGCTCTAGCTAAGACAAGCCGTTCATCCGGGAGAAGGACAGTTCAAAATCACACCATTGTTCCCTAGTCTTGGGTAGTGCCAAAGCCTTTCTACCATGGTCTTCCACTGTCTTGGGGCGGAGTTCTCGTGCTCGAGGGTACACTCAGGCACACTATCTTATCTGTTTCCTCTTTTTCGTTTGTACACTTAATAATAATAATAATAATAATAATAATAATAATAATAATAATAATAATAATAATAATAATAATAATAATAATAATAATAATATTCCACGTTTCAAATGATGCACATAATGTCAACAATGAACGACATACAATTTCATAGACATAACAAAAGTATTACCAAATACACAGACAGGCACACCCAATAACCTATATACATATAGGGTTGTGGTGGCCTGGTGGTAGCGTCCTTGCCTGTTGATTACCAGACTGGGACAAACTCGTTAGTTCCTTTGGTCGCTGGAACCTCGTCATCTTCGTGTGCTAAGTATGGTGGTTTTAGGGGAGCCTATAGGTCCATCAGCAGCCATTGCCTGGCATTCCTTGGTCCTAGCTTGGTGGGGAGAGGGGACTTGGGCGCTGATCATATGTGCATATGGTCAGACTCTAGGATATTGTCCTGCTCGATAGGGTGATGTCACTGTCCCTTCCCTGAGTGGCTTTAAACCTTGAAACATAAACTCACACACATGTTCATACGTTTATGAATGTATATATTTAGATAGATATATATGTATGTGCATGATATTTCTACAAATGCATACATACCTTTATAAAGGCCCTCCTTTGAGAGCTTTTGAAATGTACAAACTAATACAGATGTATTTTAAATCTGACCTTCAATTTCAAAGTTTTTTCATTATAGCTGTGTTATTGGATAACTTCAGACACGAGTAAGTCTTTGAGTATATAGAATGAAAAGTGTTACAAAATGTAACAAACCTAATTATAAGAGAGAGAGAGAGAGAGAGAGAGAGAGAGAGAGAGAGAGAGAGAGAGAGAGAGAGAGAGAGAGAGAGAGAGAGAGAGAGACTCGTATAGCAAACGTACCAGCTTGAGAATGAAAATGATAAACGCAAGAGTAAAGGAATATGTAAAGTATAAGTTAAAACTCCAAACCTTGGAAGGCTTCCAGAACTTCTCTTTTTTCTACATGAAAGAGACTTTCCAGCCTCGGGCATATTTGAATAGGACGATTACAGATATTAACAGTTTCCGACTGCAGTCTTCTTCAGAGCCGTACTTTAGTGAGGATACTGTAGGGGGATTAAAAGTATCCTTCCTGGGTATGATTCTGGCATCAAAGAGGTTACTTTTGCTGAGGGAAAAAAAACAGGATAGGGACTTAAGGGAGAGATAAGGAGTAAAGAAGGATTCGGAAGTAGACTAGGAACACGTAAACAAACCTATGCACATGTTTATGTTGATATATATATATATATATATATATATATATATATATATATATATATATATATATATATATATATATATATATATTAAAAATCAACATGATATCGTGTTTAATTGAAATACGTTTCTATCACACATGAGATCGAACCTTACCTGAGGTAGAAATATATGCATATACTGAAGACAGAAAATTTCGACAATATATATATATATATATATATATATATATATATATATATATATATATATATATATGTGTGTGTGTGTGTGTGTGTGTGTGTGTGTGTGTGTATATATAATTTACTGAAGACAGAAAATTTTGACATTAAGAAAGAGGGGGGTGGGGGTGGTTGGGGTGGCGGCAGAAGGAGCATTACAATTGTAGGTGTTAAGCATATTTCCAGGATCGCTCTGCATGAGAGCCAGAGAACTGGAGAAATTAGAAGAGTTAAATAGCAATAATTACTGATAAAAGAAAGTCAGGAAGGATATGGTTTGATTATGGAGTAAGGATAGAGGAAAGGGGAAAAGGGTGGATTAAAGAAGGTATGGGAAGATCCTATAAGAGTGGAAGATCAGAAGAGGGCAAATGATTGGATAGCATGGTAGAGTGAAGCAGGATATGGAGAAGTGTTTGACGAAGGAAGATACTGTTGATAGAGTTAGAGAAGGCTCATCAAGGCAACCGAACCCCTTACTGTTAAGATAGCGGTTGGGCGCGAAGAAGAAGGAAAAAGGAAATCTTATTACATAATACTTGATATAAATCTCCCACAGCTTCTTTAGTCAATGATAAATCAAACAACCTTCTTTTCAGAGCCTTAAAATCATTTTTAATCTTCTTCTAAGACGTAGAAGCGATTACGTCTACTTTTTTTCTTCTTCCATAAGTTAATCAGCGATGCTGTGGCCCTCAATTATTGAGAGAAGAGAAGCTGAGATCTTTGTAAACAAAACTGTTTGCTGATCTAGTATTCGTTTTGGCACTCATGTTTACCCGGGAGCTATCTCTCAAACTAGTGGATGGAAATTTTAATCAATTTGTAAAGAACTGTTTGCATAGGTTACTGTTATCTTATCTTAGTCACAGGGTATAGATTTGGAAAACAATAGTTCAGAGGGAATTTCAAAAATTTATATAGATTTTTTTATGATTTTAAAAGATTTGACTTCACATCATTACATAGTAATGTTTAATGTATGTAACAGTCGATATGTAATTCAACAAGTAATAAGACTCGTTATTTCTTGGTAATATATCGTTTTATAGATTCAAAGAGCCTGTAAGGTAGAAATGATAATACTTAATGTCTCAAAGATCATACGATAGACATCGTATTCCAAATGTTCTCCAATAATCATCCCTCTTTATCTGGCTCAGTGTAATCAAAGGTAACATCTTGATTACAAATGAGCTGAGATATATATGTATATATCAAGGGGAGTTCATCTGTGTTTATGCCATTCAAGAGAAGAGATAATATCAATAATTACGAAACAAACTGCGATGGATGAACTCTGCTTGCCTCTTCTGATCTCTCTTTCCTTTGTGCTATGAGTTCAAGGGTCGATGATTAAGGTAATCTATAAGGTATTCTTTCAGTCTTCTTACAAGGTTTTCTATTGTCATACTAATATTTCGTGTTCAAATATCATTCAGTGTTATTTTCTTATTTACATCTCATTCTTATTTGTTGTTTTTTTCATTTATTTATTTTTTGTCTTTGGTGTTTCGGTGACTTATCCTCTATTGATCACAATTGATACCTTTTTATTTGATTAATTCTAAAATTTATATATTTTCATTTATGTCTTGCCATATTATATTTCAAAGATGTTCTATTTTCATGATATGTCTGTTAACTTCATGATTTTATATTTATTTTATTATACGAATCTCTCAGGTTCTTATTTCCATGTGTTATAAACCCTTAAAACCATATACCATAACATGCCAGTATTAAAAGGTTATTAGAGAATACATTTTTTGCCTTTATATTGTGGGAATTATTAAATAAAACAAACCCCGCAAGGAGTCCCCAAAAAACAGACTGACAACGTCATTTATATGAAAAGTTGTCCTTTCGAATAAGATTGACAACATAATTTTCATGAAAAGTTGTCATTCGAATAAGGCTGACAACATCAGTTTCATAAAATGTCCTTTCGAATAGCACTGACAACATAATTTTAATTAAAAGTTGTTATTCGAATAAGACTGACGCCACCATTTTCATGAAAAGTTGTCCTTTTGAAGAAGACTGACATCACAATTTTCATGAAAATATTTCCTTTCTAATGACTGACAACATCATTTTCATGAAAAATTATCCATCCGAAGAAGACTGACATCACAATTTTCATGAAAACTTTCCTTTTTAATGACTGAAAACATCATTTTCATGAAAAGTTGTCCTTTCGAAGAAGACTAAAATCAAAATCTCATGAAAATTTCTCCTTTCTAATGACTGACAACATAATTTTCATGAA
>NC_090738.1:108304197-108311697 GCF_036898095.1 Palaemon carinicauda
ACGTAATAGTTTAGATCAACTGACAGACACCCTCCTGCTTTTATCCTACCAACTCTTACAATCATAACTTCAAAAATAATCCCACCTTCCCCTAAGTGGTCAAAACACGGTCTCCTTCCAGCCACTTCTTTGATAACAACAATAGGCTATTAAAGAAGATGAGGAAACCAAAAGAAGAGAGAGAGAGAGAGAGAGAGAGAGAGAGAGAGAGAGAGAGGAGAGAGAGAGAGAGAGAGAGAGAGAGAGAGAAATGGTGATTACAAAGGGCCTATTAGTCATACACTAGATAGGAAAATGAGATAACCAAAAGAAGCGAGAGAGAGAGAGAGAGAGAGAGGAGAGAGAGAGAGGAGAGAGGAGAGAGAGAGAGAGAGGAGAGAGAGAGAGAGAGAGGTAAATAGTGTATTCAAAGTGGCTATTATTCATAGGCTAGATAAGAAAATGAGGTAACCCAAAGAAGAGAGAGAGAGAGAGAGAGAGAGAGAGAGAGAGAGAGAGAGAGAGGAGAGAGAGAGAGAGAGAGAGAGAGAGAGGGGGGGGGCCAAGTGGTGTATTCAAAGGGACTATCAGTCATAGGTTAGATAAGAAAATGAGGTAACCCAAAGGAGAGAGAGAGAGAGAGAGAGAGAGAGAGAGAGAGAGAGAGAGAGAGAGAGAGAGAGAGAGAGAGGAGAGAGAGAGAGAGAGACAAATAGTGTATTCAAAGGGGCTTTTAGTCGTAGACTAGATAGGAAAATGAGGTAACCAAAAGAAGAGAGAGAGAGAGAGAGAGAGAGAGAGAGAGAGAGAGAGAGAGAGAGAGAGAGAGAGAGAGGAGAGAGAGAGAGAGAGAGAACTCAAAATGGTGTATTCAAAAGGACTATTGGTCACTATGAAATCCCCAAATCACAATAAAAGCATTTCCATGCACTTGAGCCAGATGGGACTCATAATAGTATTTCATTGTCTGGGGGAAAATAATGAGTCTCTGGGAGGGAATTTAAATTTATGTAGGGCTTCTGTCAGCATATATCATTTACCAGCATAGGCACTGCATCTGCTGCTTCCTCTTGAATATTTATTCTTGAAATTATTTTTATCTTTTTTATTTTTGTTGTTATTGGTATTATTAGTTTTGCTATTATCATTGTCCTTGTAATTATTATTACTATTATTATTATTATTATTATTATTATTATTATTATTATTATTATTATTATTATTATTTTTAATATTGTTATTATTATTGTTATTATTATTATTATTATTATTATTATTATTATTATTATTATTATTTTATTATTATTATTATTCAAATAATATACATCATCATCATTATCTGCCTTATTTTTTACGCTATTATTATTATTATTATTATTATTATTATTATTATTATTATTATTATTAGAATAGTTATGGACTGTAACGCCATAAAAAGACTTCTGTTGAATAATATAATCCAATAAAAAAAGATAAATTATGATGGCAATAAAAAAATGAAAGGAGCTATTGTTTGGTAGTTTGGAATTTGATTTTTTACAGCTCAAAAATATTCTTTTAGGTCATATATGATTTGAAAACTTGACATTTTACTGATGTGTTTCTCAGCTGTCCAACATTTAAATGTAATTTATACTCTAGGGTGTTGATGAATTTATCAAAGCTCATTTTAAAGTAAATTAAAGGTATAGTGATCAAGTGCCTTTTATTTCGTGTCTAGTTGATAGCTGTTAGCCACTAGAAGTTATAATATGATGGTCTTACGAGATGAAGTAGTTGTGCAGCTATTTACGGAGAGATCAAAGAATCAAATGAAAAGTAAAAGGCAGAGAGCAAAACCTGTCTCGAAACCGAATTTATCATTTTTATTTTCTATAGTCATCTCAAAGTTTCCGGGTGAAATAAGCCCCCCCCCCCCTCGATGACGTCAAAGCCAATCACGTAGTCTCCCCCGCTAGCAGCAGTCAATACATCACCTTGCAAATTTTAAACTATTACTAACTTATAATCACTTAAGGGATGTATTGTGACCACTGTGAACGTTGGAGACAACGAGATTTATTCATCAGGGGGTGGGGCTTATATTGCACGGAATCTTTGTGGCGATTATAGTGTTCCATAGAAGCATAGTAAAGGCTTTTACTCTCGAAAATAGAAAGTAATCGACCATGCTCAATCTCAGGTATGGTTTTCTTTTATAAAAATAACTATTTCCTCGCATTGATATTTCTTGTTTAATAACAGCTTTCTCGAAGATATCTCATTGATCTTTCTATATTTACATTCTATATATGTATATATATATATATATATATATATATATATATATATATATATATATATATATATATATATATATACAATTATATATATATATTGTAACAAACTTTACCGGGGATTTTGGTTAATTTATCTTAATTGATAAAGTAATATTTTGAGTGTCACCTAAAGTCACTTTAATTTAATTTTCTTTTCATCGCCATCTAGTGGTTGATGTATTAGGCTAAGATTGGTACGTCACCCATGGAATGTTTTGTTTTGTTTTCCATGTTGACTGTTTGGGAGTGTTGGGCGAAGTGACGAGGGACCTTTTATTGGAGGTAAATGAGTGAGGAAATAGCTGCCATCTTCAAACTTGAAGATCTCACCGTGAGTTGGCTCTTCAACCGCTGGAGATTATAGTGGGAATGATCCAGTGTCTTCAGTGAAGGAGGCGGTGGAGGATTTGATCGCCGCCTTTGGAGGAGCAACTCAGCAGCAGTTAAATGCTATCACTTTCTCCTGTGCATGGTGAGGGTTTGCTGTAATTGTGTGTGTTACCAGCGGGGAGGACTCTCCACGGACCAGAATCCATCACTACTGTACCTGTTAAAGCTGAGACCTATCTTCCTTTTGGTAAGGGTAGTAACTTTGGTTTGCCTCCATTTCATCTCTGAAGGAGTAGAGGGTGGCGCCTTCAGTGATTTTTCACCGCTGTTTGTGTTGCGCTCTGCGGTTAGCGTAAACAAAGTCTCGTCCATGATTGGTCTCCTGACTTTATTCGTCTCTGTGAAAGCCTACATCAGGAGTATTTTTATTTCCGTGTTAATGTAGGTTAACTATTAATGTGATTTATGTGTATTGTGGGGATGGGAAGTTTTGCCTAGATTTGTATAAAGAGGGGTAGAGTTAAGGTTCCGAGACTTTCTTGCTCTTTTCTATCAGTCAATGTAATTGTGTAATTTGTCGGGTGAATGGTAGTTTGCGAGGTTATTCTTTCCTTTTACTGTTGTCTTGCCTTTCCGTGTCTTTGTTGATGAATGGGTCCTATATGTGTTTGTTGTACTGTGCTTGTGGTTTGATATCTTCCCATTTAAAGTGATTTTCTGTGTTATTTTGTTTGTAAATAAATATTCAATGACTCTTGCAGTGTTTTATGATTACCCACTCCTTTAATATCACTGTTACATATTATTGCTAGCTCTGGCTGTGAAGAAAACTTAAAGAACTTGGCCCTCACTGGGTCCGTGCGTAACATTTGGCGACCTTGCCAGGATCCTGTAAAACTAGTATTTTCAGGATCCCAAGAGCGTATGTAATTGTATGTAAACAAATAGTGAAGGAGGTGGTAATTATCAGTTTTGCTAGGTATATTTCTTCGACAAAATGACTGATACAGAGGAAGTGGCTGGGTTTAATGTTTCGGAGTTTTTCCATAGTCCTGATTGGGAGGAGAAGATAGGTGATCTTAGTTAGAGCCATTTAATGATAATTGGTGAATATCTTGGGTTGCCTATTGTCGCAGGTGTGAAGAAAGGGAGTTTGTTGCTTCAGGTAATGAAGGCTATGCAAGGTAGAATAGCAGGTCCTAGTTTAGCTGAACCAGAGTCAATTAAGGATAAGATAGCTTTGCAAAAGATAGAAATGGAAAAGTTGAAGTTACAGTTAGAAATGGGTAAGACTGAAGTAGCTAATAGGGAAAGAGAGAGGCTTCATGAGAGGGAACGGGAAAAGCTTAGAATAGCGCAGGAACAGGTTAGAGTAGAACAGGAAAAGCTTAGGTTAGATCAGGAAAAAGAATTGGTAAAGCTTAGAATAGCGCAGGAACAGGTGAGAGTAGAACAGGAAAGGGCTAGATTAGAGTACGAGAGAGAACAGGAGAAGGTTAGGTTAGATCAGGAAAGAGAATTGGAAATTAGGAGAATGGAACATGAATTACAGGTACTTCGGCTGAAGCGACCAGAAGCGGAAGATAGGTTTAATATTGGCAGCGCAATTAAGCTGGTACCAATATTTAATGAATTCGATGTCGCAGAATTTTTCTCTGCATTCGAAAAATTAGCGAGAAAACTGAGTTGGCCGGAATCAGTGTGGACTACCTTAGTTCAATGCAGATTGATCGGTAAGGCACAGAAGGTTTATGCAGCGCTAAGTGAAGAGACGAGTGCAGAGTACAAACAGGTCAAAGAGATAATATTGAAGGCTTATGAACTGGTACCGGAGGCGTACCGTCAACGCTTTCGTAACTTGCGTAAACTGTATAACTGCACATTTGTTGAATTTGCTAGAGAGAAAGTAAGTGCGTTTTTAGATTGGTTAAAAGCGAAGGGTATTAATGATTTTGAAAGTTTAAAGGAACTAATATTAATTGAGGAATTTAAAAATCACATTGGGATGGAACTTAAAGTACATTTAGAAGACTTGAAATTGGAAACTATAGAAGCTGTAGCGGTTGCTGCGGACGAATATACTTTATCGCATAAGTCAGTAAATCGTTTTTCATAGAGACTCGATAAATGGGATAAAGGTAAGAAGGGTGAGAAAGCAGCGGTAACGTCTGGTAAGTCGGATGGAGGGAGTTCTCCAAAGAAGGCAAAGTCATCACCAAGTAGGGGTGGAAGTGAAATCATTTGTTTTTTCTGCAGGAAAAAGGGCCATGTTAAGGCTGATTGTACTGCCTGGAAAGGGCAGGGTAAGTCAAAGCCGGTACGCTTGATTGGTAAGGTTGCTGGGAGCAGGTCCCAGGTAAGTAGTTGCTTCAGTAAGTACGTCGCAGAAGGCGAGGTTTTCGCTAAAGACCGGTCAGGGTCTGGAAGGCGGGTGAGAATACTACGGGACACTGGCGCGGCCCAGTCGGTAATCTTACGGTCCTCATTGCCCTGGGACTTCAGAGAGGAGGAGCCAGAGTATGTAGTATTAGGTGGATTTCCTAATACGGTAGTAGCGTGTCCTCTGGGTGAGTTTTGGGTAGACTCAAGGTGGATTAATGGACCTATGAAGTTGGCAATGGTGGATGTATTACCCATAAGCAATGTTGATATTGTGTTGGCTAACGATATAGAGGCAGGTACGGTATGTGATTGCCCGGTTGTGCAATGCAGGTATGCTGACCCCGTTAGTGAAGTTGAACCGGTAATGGTTGTGACTCGCTCGGCAGCGCATTCATCTGGGATAGAGGATGAAGGGTTAAGCTTGGATAGTCTAGAGGAGCTGTCAGAGGGAGGGGTTTCTGGGTTAAGTGCTTCTGCAAGTCCTAGTCTGGTCTCTGAGTGGGATAGCTCAGTAGGGTGGGATAGGGAATCACTTAGGTTAGCTCAGAAGGAGGAGTTTGGAGAATTAGGAGTGGAGGTAGACTTTGATTTGAGTAGACCTCGGTATCTGTGGGAAGACGGCATCCTACTGAGAGTGAGTAGGTCAACTATGGTTCCGTCTGATGATTGGGAGGTAAGGAAACAGGTGGTAGTGCCCCATAAATATAGGGACACGATTTTATGGTTGGGACACGAGGATGTGTTCGCAGGTCATTTTGGAATTGGAAAGACTTTTAGGAAAATTGCTGAACACTTTTATTGGCCAAAGATGAGATCCGAGGTAAAAAGGTTTGTTAATTCTTGCAAAACTTGTCAACTGGTTGGTAAACCCAATCAGAAAATCCCTAAGGCACCTTTAAAACCTATTCCAGCAGTGGGGGAACCTTTTCAGGAAATTTTGATTGACATTGTAGGCCCATTGCCTAAAACCAGCAGTGGTAATCAATACATACTAACTATAATGGATCGAATGTCTAGGTACCCGGAAGCAGTGCCCTTGAGGAGTTTTAAGAGTAAGCAGGTCATCAATGCATTAACAAACTTCTTTTCCAGGTTTGGTTTGCCCAAGACGATTCAATCTGATTGCGGGACTAATTTTACAAGCAAAGATTTTTGTAAAAGTTTACAGGAGTTGAAGGTTCAACATATCAGGTCATCGCCTTACCATCCAGAAAGCCAGGGACAGATTGAGCGATTCCATCAGACGCTGAAATTCATGTTAAAAAAGTATTGTGGGGATAATCCGGGAGGATGGGATAAAGTTCTCCCATATTTACTTTTTGCTTTTAGGTCTGTACCAAGTGATGTAATGGGTTTCACCCCCTTTGAATTAGTTTTTGGTCACAAGGTAAGGGGTCCCTTGGATGTGATAAGAGAGTTGGGAGGGGAGTCCCCCAAACGTAAGCTTGATAGAGTTCTTGAGAGAGTCTAGGAGTAAGTTAACTAAGGCATGGGAATTTGCTAAGAATAATCTAGTAATTGGTCAGGGGAAGATGAAGGAAAAGTACGACGTAAAGACCAGAGTTAGGGAATTTCCGGTTGGAGATAAGGTAATTGCTCTGCTGCCAATTCCAGGAAATCCCTTAACAGCAAAGTTTTCAGGTCCATGGAAGGTTGCAAAGGTAGTTAGTAGTCTTAACTACCTGATAGAAACACCAGACAGGCGACGTAAGTATCAACTATGCCATGCAAATATGTTGAAGCCTTTTGTTGAGCGTGTGAGTAAGGAACCAATCTTATTACCCAATAGGGTTGAGCCCAATGTTTTAGGTCTCAGCATTGATATGCCATGGCCCAGAAATAATCAGGAAATGCTAAGTAATTTGTCTGGGAATTTGCTACACTTAGAAAGGGATCAGAGGGAGTCTGTGGTAAATTTATGTGAATCTTTTCCAGAATTATTTCAGGATTCTCCAGGGCTTACCAATGTATTGAGTCACGATGTGGAAGTGGGAAATGCTAAGCCCATCAAGCAAGCCCCCTATAGGACCAATCCAGTAAAAAGAGAGATTATTGACAAGGAAGTAGAGTATATGTTGGAGCACAATTTAATTGAAGACAGTAATAGTCCATGGTCTTCTCCTGTAGTCTTAGTGAAGAAGGAGGGAGGTGAGTACCGGATGTGCTTTGATTACAGGAGAATTAATGCAGTCACTGAGGCTGACAGCTTTCCTCTTCCTCGAGTAGAGGACTGTATTAATGAAATAGGGAATGCTCAGTATATTAGTAAATTTGACTTGTTAAAAGGAAACTGTCAAGTTCCATTGACTAAGCGGGCTAGGGAGGTATCCGCATTTGTAACTCGTGAAGGGTTGTATGTCTGTAATGTTATGCCTTTTGGCATGAAAAATGCCTCTGCTACGTTCCAGCGTTTAATGAATAAGATTGTGGGTAGACTGGAAGGAGTAGTGGTCTATATTGATGATATCATCGTGTATAGCCATGATTGGGC
>NC_090738.1:108319197-108321697 GCF_036898095.1 Palaemon carinicauda
AGACTCTGGTTCGAGTCCCGTCAAATGTGGTAGTTCCTTTGCTTGCTGCAACCTCACCATCCTTGTGATCTTGGCATTGGGTTTTGGGGTTGCATATAGGGCTATCTGCTGAGTCATCAGCAGCTATTGCTTGGCTCTCCTTGGTCCTAGCTTGGATGGAGAGGGGGCTTGGGCATGGATCATATGTATATATGGTCAGTGTCTAGGGCATTGCATGCTTGATAGGGCACTGACATTGTCCTTTGTCTCTGCCATTCATGATCGGCCTTTAAGCCTTCAAACTTTATGAATAATTATCTCTCTTTTCTCATATGTGATTACAATCAAAACATTTCCTTAGTGATTAAATGTATCAATTAACCCACATGCAAATGAAAATGATACCTTATCTACGGCTTTTTCAATACTACAGACGTTGAATGTAACAAGCTAAGTTAAATTCTAACTTTTAACTTATGTTGAAAATGCTGAAATAAGGCTGTTCTTATAGTTTATATAGGAAAGATATATTTAAGTTGTTACTAATCTTAAAATATTTTATCTTAATTGTTTATTAGTTCTCTTGTAGTTTATTTATTTCTTTTTTCCTTTCCCCACTGGGCAATTGTTCCCTGTTGGAGCCCTTGTGCTTATAGAATCCTGGTTTTCCAGTTAGGGTTGTCGTTTAACTGGAAATAATAATAATAATAATAATAATAATAATAATAATAATAATAATAATAATAATAATAATAATAATAATAATAACAGCTATCAATATTACTCTAAGATGATTTATATAGTTTACATAACATCGTTTCAGAAAAAAATCTTCTTCTATAAACACCATTTTAGTCTGACGTTTCATTCTTATATAGCAAGTAATTACTTCTAACATTTTCTTCTTTCATACAAACTAAACTCTTGACCTTCCCATCGTCCATATTAACTAAGTCACTCTGACATTTAATACTTTTATGACCTGTAAAACATTCTTACATTTCCTGCAGTGAATAGTAAGAAGTACCTCTGACCCTTACTCAAGTCTACACCAGATAAAGGAACCTCACGTTACAATCAGAGTGAATTTATTACTCGATACTCTAGACATTTCAGACGAACGCACACATGCGCACGCAAGGCAAACTAAGCCACATAATCAGGTGGGGGAATCGTATGGGAGATGAGGAAACCCAGGATATATTAGGTACTGGTCTTCTGAGCATTCAACTATTTCTTTTGATGTTTCATTATTTTACTCATTTCATTATTCTTTTAACTTTAATGATGGATAAGAGAGACTCTTAGATTGATGATAAATTATATATTATGCAATGGTGTTCTGGAGTTTCATCCTTTTTTTCCTATCTCATTTTTCTATCGATTTTTCTTTGACATGATGCTGTATAAAAGATTCTCATATGGGTAATGTCTGTGGAATATTAAAAGGTCCAGAAAAATAAAAGAGTCGAAACTAGCACAAGGCAAGAAAAGAAATATTATGTAATGGAGTTCCAGATAGTATCCCATTCAGTGGCTACTTTCCTCCTGGTAAGGGTAGAAAAGACTCTTTAGCTATGGAAAGCAGCTCTTCTAGGACACTCCAAAATCAAACCATTGTTGTCTAGTCTTGGGTAGAGCCATAGCCTCTGTACCATGGCCTTCCACTATCTTGGTTTAGAGTTCTCTTGATTGAGGGTACACTCAGGAACACTGTTCTATCCAGTTAAAGTTTTTTTTTATAGTTTATATAGGAAATATTTATTTTAATGTTGTTACTATTCTTGAAATATTTTATGTTTCATTGGTTCCTTTCCTCACTGGCCTATTTTCCCTGTTGGGGCCCCTGGGCGTATGGCATCCTTATAATATTAATAATCTGTAATGATTTTTACCAGCAATTAAAAATTCTATCTATAACAATTGGCAAAAGCATTGGGATAGTTTACCCGAAAATAAGATGAGAAAAATTGCGATTGTTATATCCCCTTGGAGGTATAATGGGATGCCCTGATTATGGGAGACTACTCTTTGGCGTCTCCGGGTTGGTCATTCTCGGATGACCCACGAGTTTCTGCTGGCTGGCCAACACCAACCATATTACGACGACTGTTTGATACCCTTGACAGTGAGGCATTTGTTGACTGAATGCCCCACTTATAGCACAGAAAGGAGTAGATATCAGTTTGAGGCTCAGGGTGAGGATGGCAGGTTCATCCTTGCCAAGATCCTTGGACATAATGTGTCGTACAATGTTAGCGGCTATTTTAAATTTATATGAGAAGTAGGTTATCTTAATGCTATTTAACTTCTATAACACAGTTACTTTTCTGGCTTTAATTGGAAATTCTTTTAATCTTTATTTATAATAAACGATATTAGGGTCAATGACCTTCGATATCAGGATGTCAGAGAACTTCAAATCATTCATTCAAAGATACACACACACATATTACATTTGTGTGCGTATATATATAGATATATATATATATATATATATATATATATATAAATATTTACA
>NC_090738.1:108339197-108361697 GCF_036898095.1 Palaemon carinicauda
TGGAAGCTGGCGTAAGTGTGTCATAATGAAGCCGTGGTCATAAATTGTGAAAGATTAGAGGAGTTTTGCCTTTTTTTTTTTTTTTGGCAGTATCTTACCACACTGGAGAGGATGGCAGTTAGGTCACATAACAGACAAAGCGTTCTTTAGTAATTAATGTTTATTGTTAATTGATTGGAATATAATATGTTTTTAAAGTTTGTGGATGAAGACATTAAATAAGGAGTTGAATTATTCCCTTCACATTTCTTAGGGAAATAAATAGGTTTCGTATATCACTCAAATCTTCTTCATTAATACTGAGTTTTTTTACTTTTTTCTGTTTTTCAGTTTATGAATATGAAAAAAACTAGGGAATTTGGTGAATTATAATCTGTAAAATTATATTGAGAAACAACAACAACAAGTGCTAATAGGCGTAGTAGGAGATGATGATGAACATTGTTTAAAATTTAAAAAGCGTAGATGAAACTTATGATACTTATAAACAGTACAAGACTTTCAATTGCTTGAATAGTGTGCACTGCTCAACATAAAATCCGTGAGAAAATGAAAACAAAAACTTTTGTTAAAAAGTGGTTTGAATTATCAATTAATCATCGCTAGGAATCTATACCTCTGTATCTATCTTCATTTCTAAATTGCACTTATTTTCTTGTTTATTCATTTCTATATCTATCTACCCATCTGTCCATCTATCTAACTACATTCACGTCTAAATTACATTTATTTTCGTTTTTATTTATTTCTATATATCTCTCTATATATCTATGTCTAAATTATATTATCTTCTTGTTTATTTATTTATTATCTCTATTTATCCATATTAATTTCTAAATTACATTTATTTTCTTGTTTATAAAATTCTACATCTATTTGTATTCATCTCTAAAGTACAGTGAGCAAAGTGCCCACCACAAAATATCAATTTTAACTTGTTCAACCAGTAGAGGGCAACTAGCAGTGCAAAATGGTCAAGCTTCGCCTTATGCCATGTCACGTTGCAAACCAGGATGAACCTTCAGTCTATACACCAGAGGAAACTCATGGCAATCCAAGTGCATTTCTAATATTAGAATCCAGAGCGTCCTATTTCCATCACGCCGTTGGTACCGTTCTGTTTATACAATAATAAACTTCAGTTTATTAATATTCCTGTCGTAGTGAGTTTCTGAAAGGATGAAAGTGAAGTACATTTTGGATTTCATATATTTTATAGAATACAAAAATTTACTATAGTCACCCAATGTACTTGTTTTGTTAATTGATTAATTATTACTGCATGTTTCTTACACCTTAAATAATTGTTGTCATACATGAATCAGTCTTTCTCTTGCTTATTCTTTTATGTTTAGTTAGATATGTCAAGTCCCTTTCGTAACATCATGAATATTATTAGCCAAAAAAGAAAATAACGACTAAGTTTTATCACGATTTCAAAAGTTGAATAGTATGAAAAAAATATTTCTCAAAACATTTTTCGACGGCACCTAAATTGATTTTTTCTTATTTTTTTTTTATTTTACCTTTATCTATTGAAAGTTATATATATATATATATATATATATATATATATATATATATATATATATATATGTGTGTGTGTGTGTGTGTGTGTGTGTGAGAGAGAGAGAGAAGAAGTTTTCCGAAAATTGTGTATCTGATCATAAAGAGAAAATTGACTTGAGGGTATGCTTTCCAAAATGAAGGAAGAAGAAACTTTCGTAAGTTGAATGTATAAGGAAACATATGGTGAAAATGCCTCTTTATAGCACGTGGTATAGTAACTTCCTGTTACTGAAAATTTATATATATATATATATATATATATATATATATATATATAAATATATATATATATATATATATATATATATATATATATGTATATATGTATATATTTACACACACACACACACACACACATATATATATATATATATATATATATATATATATATATATATATACATATATATATATATATATTTACATATATATATATATATATATATATGTATATATGTATATATTTACACACACACACACACACACACACATATATATATATATATATATATATATGTGTGTGTATATATGTATATATATATATATATATATATATATATATATATATATATATATATATATATATATATATATATACTGTATATATATGTATATATATGTGTGTATATATATATATATATATATATATATATATATATATATATATATATATATATATATATATATGTGTGTGTGTGTGTGTGTGTGTGTGTGTGTGTGTGGGTATCTTTGTGTAGATATATGGGTGTATTTGTGTGAGCGTGTGTGTGATTATTTATAATGAATATGCAAGTGGAGATCCGTTTAATTTTTTGAACATGGAGAAGTCTATAATATAATTCTTATTCAAAATGGGATTGCCGAAGTTATCATAGCGTAGGGGTACGCGTTTTGGCCTAGTAAATGATAACCTTTTTTCCAGCTATTGTTAGGTATTTGATTATGAGGAATCGAGTATGATTTTAGTTACATAAATGTCAGTAAGTAATGTTGCATGTATACCTCAGTGTTAGATTTTGTATACTGCAAACTACCACAAGAAGAGTACAACTCTTAATAGTTCACTTAAAATAAGGCGATTGGAATCCTTTATACTTATATATCGATTATCATTTGTCTACGTTCGATTGTTTATGATTTGGGGTTTACGTGACGTGTCAGTCAGTCAGCTGAGTAGACCGACTTCAGTTCAAGTGTGCCGATTAGTCTGGAGTAGAAAATATATGTTGTAGGAGCAAGGAGGTTTTACTTAACACGAAGTATTACTAGAATTCCACCAAGAGTAGAAAAGCCGCGATGAAGATGGAATATCGGATGTCATATTACAACTAAACATTTCAGGTAAGCAGCTGTGATATGCTTCTTAACATTCTACGGGAAACAAATGTAGAAAAATTATTTCTTCTTGAAGGTCAGTAGATTAATATAAATCCATAAAAATAGATTAACTGGTTTTCAGTTATAATCCTAAGCATAGACACTGCAAAGGGCATTGAATCATTTTCTCTACATCAAGGATTAGGAGACTCAATACAAACATAAAAACTAATTTTATATTATCAATATTAGGAATAAAAAAGGCCTTCGATGGGTTTAAGGCTTGATCTGCATGTATATGAATGAAAGGAATCAAAGGATTATAATGTAGCAAAAGATTTTTGTGGCCGAAATACTTTAAAAGATCTACATGATTAAAATAAAACAAAGAACGTTATTTTTATATATATATATATATATATATATATATATATATATATATATATATATATATATATATAATCTGAGGGGAAGGAAATCTCGTATTACCACCAGAAAATACATTGTACTCCAAAAGATTTATTAGCTCGTGAAGCACCGAAGGGAGGTCCATTAATGGAAGATGGTGTGGCGAGCCGAGAGAAGGTTGTGACTGAAAGACAGGATGAAAGCCTTTGAGTAACTTTATTACAGACACTCGCCTTTATATACAAAACTCAATGCAACAGGAAATTCCTTGTTCAACCGACACCGTACCGGTTAGGAGTTAACGGTGAGAAAAACACATACATTATTTCAGGTTTAATGCAACAAGAAATTTACTGTTCAACTTATACCACACCGGTTAACAATTAATGCTGAGAAAAAGATACATGTTTATTCAGGTTCTTTTTAGTGCGAGGGGAGAGCGAAGATAAAAGTATAATATATACACCAAATGAAATGTTGTTACTTTGTACGATCATGTGACACACGGTTGGTACATGGCTCCCCCCCTAAAAAGGACATACTGTACATGCTAAATAGGGCACCCTGAATAGGGAGTGGTAGTAGCAAAAACTGCTGCCGGTTAGCGGCAGTGATTGGCTGAGAAGACGTTGTTTGGGGCGCGAGCGAGTGGTGGATGATGGGTGGCTTTATTGCCGCTCAAGCTCGTCACAGGGTAGGCGTGTGTGTCCTACGGCATTCATAGGCGTGTGTGTCCTACGGCATTCATAGACGTGCGTGTCCTACGGCATTCATAAGCGTGTGTGTCCTACGGCATTCATAGGCGTGACCTGTGGCATTCATAGGCGTGTGTGTCCTACAGCATTCACATCAGTATCGGCTGAAGTTGAATAGGTGTCCTCTTCGTCAGGAGTGGAGGCGTTGATGAAAGTTTTGAAGGTCATGAAGTAGCTCTCCATAAGGGCGTCGGCTTTGGTCATCAAGTCCTTTATGGATAAACTATCGACATAGGGTCTGGCAGGGCATACAGGTTCGGGTAAACGGCGAATCCAAAGGGCACGAAGTAGGTTCACCTCATGAGGAGAGCCGTATGCGGCAGGTTGCAGGCGAGTGATACAGGTCATTTTCCTGAGAGTGAGCCAAGCTCTTTGGTCCCCCAACGGTTGTTGAAAAAGTTGAGGGAGCTTTGATATACGAGCGGCTGGCGATGGCGAGTACTGCTGCAGAAGGTATATTTTGAGGGCGTCATAGTAACAGTGAGAGGCGTGGGGGGTATTGGGGGGAAGTAGGGAGGAGCGAGTTGCTCCAGGGTCACCTATGTGATGTGCCGAGAGAAGGATGTGACTTAAAGACATGTTGAGAGCAACTGAGTAACTTTATTACAGACTCTAGCCTGTATATACAAAAATTCCATGCAACAGGAAATTTCTTGTTCAACCGACACCGTACCGGTTAATAGTCAATGGTGAGAAAAACACATACATTATTTCAAGTCCAATGCAACAGGAAATTTCTTGTTCAACTGATACCACACCTGTTGAAAATTAAAGGTGAGAAAAAGATACATGTTTATTCAGGTTCTTTTTAGTGCGAGGGGAGAGCGAAGATACAAGCATAATATATACAAAAAATTAAATGTTGTTACTTTGTACGATCTTGTGACACACGGTTGGTACATAGCTCCCCCCTCCCTAAAAATGACATACTGTACATGATAAATAGTGGGCCCTAAATCTGGAGTGGTAGTAACAAACACTGCGGCTGATTAGCGGCAGTGAGTGGCTATAGAAGTGGTTGTTTGGGGCGCGAGCGAGTGGTGGATGATGGGTGGCTTTATTGCCGCTCCGGCTCGTCACAGGGTAGGCATGTGTTTCCTACGGAATTCATAGGCGTGTGTGTCCTACGGCATTCATAGGCGTGTGTGTCCTACGGCATTCATAGGCGTGTCGTACGGCATACATAGATGTGTGTCCTACGGCATTCATAGGTCTAAGGCATTCATAGGCGTGTGTGTCCTACGGCATTCATAAGCGTGTGTGTCCTAGGGCATTCATGTCAGCTTTGGTTGAAGTTGAATAGGTGTCCTCTTCGTCAGGAGTGGAGGCGTTGGAGGTTTTGAAGGTCATAAAGTTGCTGTCCATAAGGCCGTCGGCTTTGGTCATCAAGTCCTTTATGGGTAAACTATGACATCGGGTAT
Source organism: Palaemon carinicauda (assembly GCF_036898095.1). Classification (NCBI taxonomy): domain Eukaryota; kingdom Metazoa; phylum Arthropoda; class Malacostraca; order Decapoda; family Palaemonidae; genus Palaemon; species Palaemon carinicauda. The sequence continues at coordinate 108,344,668 of NC_090738.1, forward strand.
GGCAGCGCGTACAGGTTCGGGTAAATGGCAAATCCAAAGGCACGAAGTAGGTTCACCTCACGAGGAGAGCCGTGTGCGGCAGGTTGCAGGCAAGTGATACTGGTTATTTCCGAGGATGAGCGAAGCCCTTTGGTCCCCCAACGGTTGTTGAGAGAGCTGAAAATGCTTTGCTATACGGGTGGCTGGCGACGGCGAGTACTGCTGTAGAAGTTATGTATGTTTTAAGGGCGTCATAGTAACGGTGAGAGGCCTGGGGGGGGGGGGAAGGCGGAAAGAGCAAGTTGCCCCAGGGTCACCAATGTGATGAGCCGAAAGAAGGATGTGACTCAAAGACAGGATGAAAGAAACTGAGTAACTTTTATTACAGACACTCGCCTTTATATACAAAAACTCCATGCAACAGGAAATATCTTGTTCAACCGACACCGTACCGGTTAACAGTTAACGGTGAGTAAAACACACATTATTTCAGGTTCAATGCAACAAGAAATTTCCTGTTCAACTGATACCACACCGGTTAACAATTAACGGTGAGAAAAAGATACATGTTTATTCAGATTCTTTTTAGTGCGAGGGGAGAGCGAAGATACAAGCATAATATATAAACAAAATGAAATGTCGTTACTATGTACGATCGTGTGACACATGGTTGGTACAATGGGAAGACTTAGCACACAAAGTTTTGTAGGCAGAAAAATAACATTACTGTAGTTTGAATAGTTAGAAGTGTTTAACATCATATTCACCGGGATTCAACAAAATGGCTTGACATTAGTCAAAATAATCCCTACCCACCACTCCACTCGAAGAAATTGTGTTACTATGAGAGAGAGAGAGAGAGAGAGAGAGAGAGAGAGAGAGAGAGAGAGAGAGAGAGAGAGAGGTTATAAAACAATATATCTTATCTTTATTATTATTATTATTATTATTATTATTATTATTATTTATATAATTCTTATTTTGTTATAATTAGTTCACACAAATTCATATAAGAATGCTGAGAGAGAAAAAAAAAGAGAGGAGAGGTGTTAGTGACAGACATAACAAAACTAATTATATTTCGTATACTAAATAACAGAGCAGAGATCTTATTATTCTGAGTATCATGGCGTTCCTTAATCCTCTTTGAGCTTGTAAGCGCCCTAATTATAATCAGAAGTACGTTTTAAAGAGGATAGGCTTCTTCATAATACCAGTTACATAGATTGAATTCCTCAAATTATTTTTAGGGAATATGTGATTTTGTTTTTTTGTGTAATGCGTATTCTCTTAGACAGAAATATAATCAGTAAAGGCCATATGTAAATTTATAAGTTTATTTAACACACACAAACATACATACACACACACACACACACACACATATATATATATATATATATGTATATATATATATATATATATATATATATATATATATATATATATATATATACATATATATATATATATATATATATATATATATACACACACACATATATATATATATATATATATATATATATATATATATCCATTTATATATATATATATATATATATATATATATATATATATATATATATATATATCCATATATATATATATATATATATATATATATATATATATTCATATGCATATACATATAGTAATTTCTTGTTATCCGTTATTTATTAGCATATGAAAACGGGTGCGCGTGCCAAAATCGTCGATACATAAAAGAATTTTTCTCATAAGAAACATGGTACGCCCTTCTAATGTGGACACCAAGTTTCCCATTTTTTCACATTTTAACCAACGAAATGTATTTTAGCAAAGCTAAATAACTATGTTAACTATGCATGATTATATTTGATAACCTTGAATTTAAGAATGGGCAATTCGTCGCTTCATGTCAGTGAAATGGACATAAAAGTATGGTATTCGATTTCATCAGTTGCTCTCTCTCTCTCTCTCTCTCTCTCTCTCTCTCTCTCTCTCTCTCTCTCTCTCTCTCTCTCTCTCTCTCTCTCTCTCTCAGGTCCAATACAATACATACACATAGCAGAAGAAAGCGTCAATTAAAGGCGACAAACAATAAATTTACACTCGGCATATACCTAAATTTTGAGTGTAAGCTAAGGCTTAAAACAAGGTATTCGATTTCGTCAGCTGATCGCTGCTTTTAACAGACTACATTATTGCATTCTAAAATTCCATGAACTTTCAAGAAATTGATTGTGCTTTATTAAAACATTTTAGTATCTTTTTTTTTTTTTTTTTTTTTTTTCCATTTTGATGTATTTTAACAATCAACTATTACTGTGTTTTTCTTTTAGTTCTGGTTGTGATCAGCTAATCTCAAGCTGCCGCTATGGAGAATATGAGATCATGCGAATAACTACACACACATATACGGGACTGTTCCATATTTTGTGACATTTGCCCGTAATGACCTTCCCCGGCGCCTTTTGTCCCGTGTTTTCAATATTTAAAAGAAACATTTACTAGTTTTTCTTTGAGTTCATCACATATACTCAAACCATACATCATCTCTTAAGAACAGTTGGATCCCGTGCGAAATATGACAAATTAAAAATGACATTTCAACAGCAATGAGGGAATAATTTTAAAAGAATTATAATTATAGGTTTTCATGTGTATTTTAGTGTCTGCCATTTATTTAAATGGCAAGTCACTTTAGCTACATTGTTAGAAAACCCCTTATTTTTTATCAGAAATTTTCCGTAAAAATATTCCGTTCTCAACAGTATTTTGTTAATTCAGGAGACCGTAATTTTACCTAATTTTGTTATCATCTTTTACGGGTTTGTGACAGTAACATCACTCTTTTACATTAATATAACCTTTTTTAAAACAGTAAAAATCCTGGAATAAATGTTGCCAGACTTTTACCGTTTTTCTAATACAAGTTTTTGACAGTGTATATTCTTTAAAGTTGCAAAATATGCTTGATTGCAATATTGTAATGCTTTGATATTTGTAATGAATATCTCTTTGTAACAAAATCAACAACGAACGCTCTTTAAAACAAAAGGAAAGTCAGTGAAGTAGGTCTTGGACAATCTGGACCCAGCTGAGAAGGACTTCGCGCTGCGCTGCGCTACTGAACCTTTAACTTCACCTTAAGTTCTGCTTCTATATTGTTCAACTACCTGTCCATCCAATTTAGGTGCCTCTATACATTTTTCCCAAGACCAGGTCGCCCCGGGGCACAAAACATTCTAGTATTCTTCGAATAATTACATTATACTTGAAATGTAACAAAATACGAATTACGGTCACAAAATTGTTTTCCTTTCTAATATTAATATAATAATAGTATCTATTTGAATAACGAATATCACCCACATGTTACTCAATACCTTACCCAAACCAGCAAATAGAATTAATCTGTCATTTTGATATACTGTTCATCCTTCTCCGTGAGACGTCCCAAAGACGTAGTTTTCTTAAAATAAATGATGATTTAGTGATCAGAATTTATATTTGATAGAATGTGTCATAAAAACATCTTACAAGGGATTATTTATATATTAAAAAAATACAACTAACTCCCTTAAAACCAAATGAAATCTCTAGCTCTATCCCCAGTAGCTAGAGAATATGTAATTTCATCGAAACTGGCTATTTTTTCGTACAGTAACGCATAAATTATTCAACTACCCGATTAGGAAGATCACTCCACAACTTGGTAACAGCTGGAATAAAACTTCTTGAATACTGTGTAATATTGAGCCTCATGATGGAGAAGGTCTGGCTATCAGAATTAACTGCCTGCCTAGTATTACGTAAAGGATAGAAATTTTCAGGGATTTCAAGGGATTTCTGTACAACATTGGAGATTGTAAGAAGAGCATTACATGCTCCAAGGCCTTTACGAAAACCAAATTGCAGACTAGAGAGTAGATCATTACCTTCAGCAAACCTATTAAGACGTTTTGCCATAACACGTTCAAAAACTTTAGATAATATGGAAGTTAAGGAAATTGGGTGGTAATCAGTTGGACTTGAGCTACCACAAACACATTTACATAGAGGAGTAACATTACCAAATCTCCAATAAGTGCTAAAAGCTCCTCTTCTTGCTAACTTGCGCAAAATAACAGATAACTTTGGAGGCAAGAAATCTGCTGTCTTTATAAAAAACAAAGGAAAAATACCATTCGGGTCTACACCTCCATAAGCATCAAGGTCCTTCAACAGAGCCTTAATCTTACGAGATCGAAAAGCTAAACTAGTTAGTTTAGCCTCAGGAAAACAGGAATTAGGAAGTTCAAGTTTTTTATTACTCTGTTTACTGTCAAAAACACCAGCCAAAAGGGTTGCCTTTTCCTTTGGACAGTGAGTGACTGAGCCAAATGGATTAAGTAAAGGAGGAACTGTTGCATCTACACCAAAGAGTACAGATTTAAGGGTAGACCACCATTTATGTTCCTGAGTTGTACCAAAAAGGGTTTCTTTTATGGTTAAATTGCACTCCTTTTCAGTTGAGGCAAAAACTCTCTGAGCAAGAGCTCGAAGCTGAGTATAGTTGTTCCGGGTCAAATCTGATCGGTTACCCTTCCAAAGGTGATAGGCCTCCTGCATCTCCAAATAAGCATGTTTAAAATCATCATTGAACCACTGTTTGTCCTTCACTTGGTACCTTAGCACACAAGAAGGGATACGCCTATCAATTATGTTGACTAGATTCTCATTTAAAGGGACAACAGGATCTACACTACTATGTAATTGTGACCAATTCAAGCACAAAAGATCATGCAAAATCCCATTCCAGTCTGCTTGGGATTTCATATAAATTTTTACAAGAGTATGATATATCAGGGACAGGCTGCTCAGTCTTCACTACTAATGAAATCAAGGGATGATCAGATGTCCCGACTGGAGAACCAACCTTACTAGTTATAACGCAAGGGGAGTCAGTGTATACAAGGTCCAAGCAATTACCAGACCTGTGAGTAGCTTCATTTATGATTTGCTCACAGCCTGATTCTGAGGCAAAGTCTAAAGCTCTTATGCCATGGCGATCAGTAGGGTAGATAGAACTTAACCACTCCCTATGGTGAGCATTAAAATCACCATCAAAGACAAAAGAAGCCTTTCTATCATCATCTTGTATCTTAGCCATAATGGTAAGAAGACAATCGAAGATAGAATTATCCATGTCTGGATTCCGGAAGATCGAACACAAATAAAAGTTGTTATGCCTCCCACAAACTTTTATTACCTGAATCTCATAACATCCACATTGGTAGAAGGACTTATGAGAAGCAGGGTACTCGGTCCTAATATACACCGCCATTCCCCTGACCCTAGGGATGGCATCACGTTTCAACATTATTGGCCGCCTAAAACCAGTTATAAGGAGCTCAGATGAGTGCCTCATATTAGAAACCAAAGTTTCTGAGCACAAAAGAATATCATACTGTCTGGACACAACTGTAAGGTCTTGGATATTTGCATGAAGACCACGAATATTGCAATACAGAAGACGACATTGACAAAATCTAGGACGTACTTGTCCTGGATTTCGCTCAATGTCTCCAGACAGCATAAGAATTAATTGAAATGAAAAAGAGATATCATACTCAAAAACTAAATTAACAAGAATTATAACAAAACAATATGTACAGAATTATAAACATAGTGATTGATGATACCCATAGACTATAGTAAAAAGTCCGAAAAACTGGTCAACGTGGAGGAGCCGATACACCATGCAAGGCTAAATACCCTCCAGGATAGCCACTTCAACTGAAGGGAGGACAGAAAGGATGGTTTTCAGAAGAAAACGAATCAGACAAAGGAAAAAACAACCTCTTGATAAACCACCAGGCATCCATGGCCCTTCTATGAAGCCTGCCCAACACACAATTAAAAAAAAAAAAAAAAAGATGAAGAAAAAAAAATATTAATATAGAATAGTGTGCCCGAATGTACCCCCAAGAAATAGAACTCTAACCCAAGAGAGTGGAAGACCATGGTACAGAGGCTATGGCACTACCCAAGTCTAGAGAACAATGGTTTTATTTTGGTGTGTCCTTCTCCTAGAAGAGCTGCTTACCATAGCTAAAGAGTCTCTTCTACCCTTACCAAGAGGGAGGTACACTGAACAAATTGTAGTACAGTAATTAACCCCTTAGATGAAGAAGTGTTAAGTATCTCATTGTTGTCAGGTGTATGAGGAAAGACGAGAATATGTAATGAATAGGCCAGACTAATCTGTGTAAGTGTAGGCAAAGAAAAAATAAGCCGTGACCAGAGAGAGGGATCCAATGCATTACTGTCTGGCCAGTCAAAGGATCCAATACCTCTTTAGTGGTAGTATCTCAACGGGCGGCTGGTGCCCTGGCCAACCTTCTACCTAATGTTGGTGCTGTTTTAAAAATATTTCATTTTTGCTTGTTTCCTTTCCTCGCGAGGCTATTTTTCCTCTTACGGTCCCTGTGCTTATACCATCCTGCTTTTCCAATTAGGGTTGTAGCTTAGCAAGTAATAATAATAATAATGGTAACGGTAATGGTAATGGTAATGGTAATGGTAATGGTAATTGTAATAATAATAATAATAATAATAATAATAATAATAATAATAATATACAGAATTTCTGATAATGCAACATAATCATGATTAGTTAGTCTTCTTAATCCTCTACCTGGGTTTGACTTTTAAATTGGCCTTTTAAATATTTAAAAGGCTTTGGATCGATTACATCTTACGCGTGCCAATGGTAGGGTTCCAGATCTATGGAAATATGACTATAAATAATTTTCACAAATTTGAGCCCACATAGATGAAATTATAGTTTGTCAATACCCTTAAACTGATTTATTACTAACTGTACCAACCGTGTATCACACGATCGTACATAGTAATGACATTTCTCTTTTTTATATATAGTCTCCTTTGTATCTTTGCTCTCCCCTCGCACTGATAACTACCTGAATTAACTTGTCTGTTTTTTCTCACCATTAAATGTTAACAGAAACGGTTTTTGGTTGAACAGGAAACAGCCTGTTATATGTTATGGCCTTCTTGCTGGGAATTGATGTACTGTATATATAAACTAATGTTCTGTAATAAAGTCACTCAGTTGCTTTCATCACGCCTTCTTAGTCAGAGCCTCTCTCGGCTCGTCACATAACTTTCACTACATAATACCAGCTTACTTGGATTCACATAGCATATACAACCTTACTTATAAAAGTCACTTGAACAACGTATAAGGTAAATTGGAACTGTTTGTAGCCTACCCTCCGTCAATTAAGCTTAAGCTTCCTACTTAAGTTAGTCTATGGATTTTCTTTTATTTAGTTTTGTCCAAAACCAATCAACTTGGGTAGGGGATCACACTAGGCCTGGTAGAAACTAAAAGAGCTTGTAGGTTAGCTTAAAGAAAAACGGGATAATGAGCATTCCTTACTTCATTCTACATTTACTGCAAAAATTTAAAGCTCAAATATAACATTGTATGTAGGGTAGGGTAGGGTAGGGAAGGAAAGGGTAGGGTAGGGAAGAGTAGGGTAGGGTAGGGTAGTAGAGTATTAGGGAAGTGTAGGGTGTGGTAGTAAGGAAGGGTAGGGTAGTAGTGTATTAGAGAAGGGTAGGGTAGGGTAGGTTAGGGTGGGGTAGGGTAGGGTGGGGTAGAGTAGGGTATTAGAGAAGGGTAGGGTAGGGTAGGGTAGGGTAGAGTAGGGTAGGGTAGAGTAGGGTAGGGTAGGGTAGGGTATTAGAGAAGGGTAGGGTAAGGTAGTAAGGTATTAGAGAAGGGTAGGGTAGGGTAGGGTATGGTAGGGTAGGGTAGGGTAGGGCTCGTCACATTGGTGACCCTGGAAGTTGACTCGCTCCTCCCGCCTTCACCTCTCCCTCCCAGTCATTAGTACTATGGCGGACTCCATGGAAGTTGGCGCCGCACCATTGAAAATTTCATCGTTCGCCAGCGGGTAGGTGTTTGATTGGTTTCAGTGTGCAGAAGTTCAGTTCCGCATCAAGGGCGTGACTGGCTCTACCACCAAAGCAGATTATGTTCTTGCGGCAATACTCGAAGACACCTTCAGGGAAATCTCCGACTGGCATAGTGAACAAGGAGATACCCCAATAACGTATAACGTACTCAAAACATACCTTTTACAGCAGTTCTTGAGTTGCTAGCCACCCGTATAACAAAGCTTTTACGACTCTCTCAACAACCGTTGGGGAACCAAAGGGCTTCGCTCGCCCTCTGGGAAATGACCAGTATCGCTCGCCTGCAACATGCCACATACGGCTCTCCTCGTGAGGTGAACCTACTCCGTGCCCTTTAGGTACACCGTTTACCCGAACCTGTACATGCTGCCATAGACGATGTCAATATTTTACCTATAAAGGACTTGATGACCAAAGCTGACGCCCCTATGGACAGCAACTTTACGACCTTCAAGACCTTCATCAACGCCTCCACTCCTGACATACACGCCTACCCCGTGACGTGCCAGAACGGCGACAAAGCCACCCATCACCCACCACTCGCTCGCGCCCAAACCAACGACTTCTACAGCCACTTACTGCCGCCCATCGGCCGCAATTTTGCTATTACCACTGCAGATTCAGGGCTGCTGTGAAGAAATGTGCCAAGGATTGTCAGTGGCCAAAACACGTGTAAATAGGCCATCGCTCATGGCGGTGGCCTCCCATGTTTCTAATCTTTTCTTTTTACATGATGCAGGAACGGGTGTGCAATTTTTGGTAGACATGGGTGCTTGTTATTCTCTTTTGCCAAGGGAACTCTTCAGGACACAACGTAGTCTGTCTAAGTCTGCCGACGTCTGCCTGGTGGCTGCTTACTGATCTGCGATACCCACCTACGGTTACGAGAACCTCACATTATCGTTTGGAAACTGTAAATTTAATTGGAAGTTTCTCGTTGCTGACGTCAAATTGGCAATCCTCGGTGCAGATTTCCTCTCTAATCTCCACCTTCTGGTTGATGTCACCCACCGTCGATTGGTCAACGCAGACTCATACTTATCGACACCTCTTCAACCTGCCCCCTCCAACCTCGCTCTCCACATCAGCCCACCCACGGATGCCTACGCCCACCTCCTCACGTCGTACCCGGAAGTTTTTCATCCAGAACTTTTCTAAACGCCCGTGACTCCTGTCAAGCACGGTATTTATCACCACATCAAGACGGCGGGACTCCTAGTCTTTGCAAAATTCAGACGTCTGGCACCGGATCGATTGGCAGCCGCTAAACAGACGTTCACCGAAAAGGAGGAAATCGGCCTTTGCCAAAAGGCCTCCAGCCCATGCTCGTCACCCTTACACATTATCCCGAAGAAAGACGGCTCCCTCCGTCCGTGTGAGGATTAGAGACTCCTGAACATGCAAACAGAAACGGATCACTGCCCCCTCCCAAACATCGCCGATGTGACCACCTACCTGCACAAAGCGAAAGTTTTTGTCCACGCCCGACCTCCTGGAGGGGTATCATCAGGTGCCTATGAACCCAGAAGACATCCCCAAGACCGCCATCACCACTCCGTTCAGTAGATACACCTTCAATTTCTCCTGTTTTGGCCTTCGTAATACTGGGGCCACTTTTCAACCTCTCATGGATGGCATCTTAAGGGACCTTCCCTTCTGTGTATGTTATGTGGATGATATACTTGCACCCTTCAACAAGTCCGTGGGAAAATGGATGCCGATGCCCTATCAAGAAACATGTTGGGCGCCGTTCAACTGGGATTGGATTACAACGCCTTGGCTGAAGCCTAACAACAGGATCTAGAATATCAAGCATGTAGGACATCCTGCACATCCCTTCGTTGGAAAGACGTCCCCCTCGACAACTCCAACACCACCCTCCTCTGTGACGTCAGTACTGGTAGACCACGACCTAGGATTCCTGCTCCCATGCGCCGACAGGTGTTTGATTTCATTCACGGCCTTTCACATCCCGTGTGCCATTCTACTGCACAGCTGCTGAAGACAAAGTTCATTTGATATGGCATTTCAAAGGATGCTAAGGATTGTATCCACGCCTGTACTTCTTGCAAAACTTCCAAAGTACATCGACACACGGATTCAGGTGTGGTCACCTTTCCTCAACCTCAGGGTCATTTCATCCGCATTCACGTCGATGTTGTAGGCCTCCTACCCACATCACAAGGACATCGTTACCTGTTTACCGTCATCGACCATTCCACTCGTTGGCCTGAAGCCATTCCCATGGAAACTGCTACGTCCGCCTTATGTACATCTGCCTTACTCTCAGGATGGATTACAAGATCTGGTATCCTCAAGCATATTACTTCTGACTGGGGTACCACTTTCACCTCTCAATTGTGGAATCATTAGCGAATCTCCTGGGCCTCACCCTACATCAAACAACTGCCTACAACCCCGCTGTCAGTGAAATGGTTGAACGTTTTCATCGCACCATCAAAGCAGCTTTGATGTCCCGTTGCAAGGACTCAAACTGATTTACTCAGCTTCCCTGGGTCCTCCTGGGACTAAGGACCACTCCTAAAGACGCCCTGGATGTCTCGGCAGCTGAAATGGTGTATGGCGACCCGTTGGTCGTCCCTGCCGTTTTTTTTCCTTCTGCAACTTCCTCCGACGATCTCCAGCGCATACGTCACGTTGTAGGAAAATTTACTCCATGCCGCCAGACTTACAAGCCCATAGCAAAGCATCATATACTGACAAACTTGCATTCTGCAATGCACCTTTTCCTATGCAACGACACTAGCAAGCCATCGCTAACGCCCCCTTACATGGGCCCTTTCCTTGTGATCGGATGTAGTCCAAAAGTATTCCTACTAAACATTCCAGGCAAAGAAGACAGGGTCTCCATTGATCGTGTAAAACCTTCTTATCTCCTGCCAGATGACACACTTACAGTTCGCCTCTCTAGATCAGGGTGCCCTATTTAACATGTACATACAGTATGTTATTTTTAGGGGGGAAGCCATGCACCAACCGTTTGTTACATGATCGTACATAGTAACGACGTCTCTCTTTTTTGTATATAGGAAACAGCCTGTTATATGTTATTGGCTTTCTTGCCTGGAATTGATGTATATATAAACTGATGTTAAGTTACTCAGTTGCTTTTATCCTGCCTTTTTAGTCACAGCCTCTCTCAGCTCGTCACATAACTTTCACTACATAATACCAGCTTACTTAAATTCATATAGCATATGCAACCTTACTTATAAAAGTCACCTGAAATACATATAAGGTAAGTTGGAACTGTTTGTAGCCTACCCTCCGTCAATTAAGCCTAAGCTTCCTACTTAAGTTAGTCTATGGCTTTTCTTTTATTTAGCTTTGTCCAAAGCCAATCAACTTGGGTAGAGGATCACACTAGGCCTGGTAGGAATTAAAAGAGGCTTAAAGAATAACGGAATAATGAACATCCCTTACTTCATTCTACATTTACTGCACAAAGTTAAAGCTCAAACATAACATTGTAGGTAGGGTAGGGTAGGGTAGGGTAGTAGAGTATTAGGGAAGGGTTGGGTGTGGTAGTAGGGAAGGGTAGGATAGTAGGGTATTAGAGAATGGTAGGGTAAGTTAGGGTAGGGTAGTGTAGGGTATTAAAAAAGAGTAGGGTATTAGAGATGGGTAGGGTATTAGAGAAGGGTATGGTATTAGAGAAGGGTAGGGTAGGGTATTAGAGAAGGTTAGGGTGTGGTAGTAGGGTAGAGTAGGGTAGTAGGGTATTAGAGAAGGGTAGGGTAGAGTAGGGTAGGATAGGGTAGGGTAGGGTTGGATAGTAGAGTATTTGGGAAGGGTAGGATGTGGTATTAGGGAAGAGTAGGGTAGTAGGGTAGGGTAGGGTAGGGTAGGGTAGGGTAATGTAGGGTAGGGTAGTGTAGGGTAGGGCTGTGTAGGGTAGGGTAGGGTAGTAGAGTATTAGGGTAGGGTAGGGTAGTAGAGTATTAGGGTAGGGTAGGGTAGTAGAGTATTAGGGAAGGGTAGGGTGTGGTAGTAGGGGAGGGTAGGGTAGTAGGGGAGGGTAGGGTAGTAGGGTATTAGAGAAGGGTAGGGTAGGTAGGGTACGGTAGTAGAGTATTAGGGAAGGGTATGGTAGTAGGCTATTATAAAAGGGTAGGGTAGGGTACAGTAGAGTAGGGTAGGGTAGTGTTGGGTAGGGTAGTGTTGGGTAGGGCTAGGTAGGGTAGGGTAGTAGGGTATTAGGGAAGGGTAGGGTAGTACGCTATTAGGGAAGGGTAGGGTAGTACGCTATTAGAGAAGGGTAGGGTAGGGTAGGGTAGGGTAGGGTAGGGTATCTAAGTTAATCTAAGAGTAGCTATGTCAAGCTAAGGTAAGGTAACGGTAAGTAACCAAGTTAAGCTCAGCTAAGGTAAGTTAAGCTAAGGTAGGTTAAGCTATGGGTAGGTAAGCTAAGGTATGGGTAGGTAAGCTAAGCTAAGCTAAGCTAAACTAACCTATTACTGATAAGCAAACACGATTTAAGGTAAGGGTAGCTTAGGTTAAATAAGGTAAGGTAAGGGAAGGTTAGCTTAGGTGGGATTAGCTAAGTTAAGGTTAGGTTATGTCAGCTAAAGTAAGGTTAGGTTAGATTAGGTAGGCTGAGGTAAGGTTAGGTAGGCTGAGGTAAGGTTAGATTAGCTGAGGTAAGGTAAGGTAAGGTAAAATTAAGTAATAACAGGTATGAGATATGGTAGGGATAGGTAAGGTAGGCGTTAGTAAGGTATGAGTAGGAATAGTAAGGCCAGGTAAATTGAGGATAGGTAAGGTATTAGTAGGTATGCTACGAGTGGATAAGGTAAATGTAGGTAAGGTAAGGGCAGATAAGGTTAGGCTTAGTAAAATAAGAGTAGGAATAGTAAGGCAAGGTAAAATAAAAGTAGGTAGGGTAAGGTCATGTAAAGAATGGATAGGTAATGTAAGAATTAGTAAGGTGAGGTTAGATAAGACTAGGTAAGGTAGGGTAAGATAAAATAAGGTAAGGTAATGTTAGGCGAGGTTAGGTTAAGTTAGGTAAGGTAAGGTTAACTAAAGTGATAGTAGGCAAGGTATGGGTAAACAAGGTAAAAGTAGGTAGGGCAAGGGTAGGTAAGGCAAGAGTAGGTAAAATGAGGTTGGGTAACTGCAATATCAACAGGAGAGTTTATTTTGTAAACTTTGTTATTGTCCTTTGGTTCAAGTCTAGTTTATTGCCCCTTTTAATCATATTAAAAAAAAAAATGCAAGATACCTACGCGAGTCCGTACCTTTAAGCTTACTCTGAGGGTAGACCTACTGTAATAAAGCATGAGGTTGTTAAATCTAGTTCAACACCAAGAGAGAGCACTTAAATCTGTAAAATCATAGAATATCAATGAAATCATTACGCATTACCTTTACAGTAATGAAAAGTGCAATTGCACAGCACAGCTCAATATATATCACAGTTCCTTGTCTCCAGGAAGGAGTAACAAGTGACGAACAGTAGGCATTACTGTTCCTAAGTTTTAACATTCAGCCATCAGTAACAGCAACCGCGTACAAACATCCCCTGAATGGTTCCAACTATGTTCAGCCAAATTTAGCGCTTTTTTTCACTTATTCTCCACTCTAAATCATATTGGCCATCCTATTTCATTAAAATCTGCACTAAATTGTTGGTATAAACTAGAGGTTGATTGTAAAATAATTAATGATTTTTTGAAAGATATATAGAAAGACTTCGAAAGAATATAACTTGATACTGACTGTATTAGCATTTTTACCACTTACATATATTTCACACCATTTTCTATAGGTTGACTTAATATAAAAAAAAATATAACTCCAGTTATTGTTCTTTCTATGTATACATGAATCTCAGTCTCTCGCTTCTTTCAAACTCTTTCAATATATTTTTTCATAATAATATTAATAATAATTTATTTCAATATTATCAACATTGCTACTGCTGAAGAGAGAGAGAGAGAGAGAGAGAGAGAGAGAGAGAGAGAGAGAGAGAGAGAGAGAGAGAATGGTTGGTAGCATTGTTAAAACATGAAGGCCTTAACACCTTGGGTACTTGCTATAGGTGCTATAAGATACGAGGGGTTATGTGAAGTCTGATGTGGACCTCTAGACTACGTATGAACAACATATAACACCATTTGATATCAATGTGTTGCAAGTTCAAACATTATTATCAAAAACACCATGGAAGACGAAAACGAAGAAAAATTCCGTTTTTGACGGTACTGGTAACGAAAACTTCTGAACTTAACAAAATAGGAAACTTACTTTCACTGGTCTTGGTTTGAATTATGTGAATGTAATTTAAGATATGAAATGGACAGTATCAATACTCTAATTAATAGAGCATATAAGTAATTTGGATTTCTATAACAAAGAAGTACAAAATATTCGGTGCTGTTTTGGTATGTGATGTTATATATGGCGTGATCTCAGAAATTGTTCTTTTGCTGTGGTATGTGATCAATATAGTTTTAATAGGTAAAAAAAAAAAAAATAATAGAAAATCTTATCGTTCTTGCTTCGCCGTGCGTCGCTTGGCTCGCGAAAAAATAAAAACATCAAGCTCCGTATATACTGGCAAGCGGTAATGTTGAGCTGCCCACGCCAAGAATAATGATTGAGTATTATTTCTGTGATAATTATTCCCGTTATATATTTTTATTAAAAAAAATCCGATGGTTCTTGCTTCGCCGTGAAGTGAAGTGACATCGCTACTATCAAGTGAGATCGCATACCAAAGCAAAAGTATGATTTTGAGATCGCAAACCAAAGCAAACGTATGACTTTGACATCGCATACCAAAGCAAAAGTACGTCTTTGAGATCGCATACCAAAATAACACCAGATTTCCCACCAAAATCATTAATGGTGATAACCAGATTTGTGAATAAACTACCAACTTTTTATATCATTCGCTAAAGTCGTAAGTGGACTTTCAGAGGCCTCCATCACCCCATCACAACATCCACCAAACTTCATCAGCCAATCACCTTTGAGAGAATAAGAAATTCAACCCTTTTATCACCTACTTCATGTTAACATCATTTTTCTTTGATTGTTCTGACCTATCTTGACTAGATCATAAAATTGCCCAGTATGGGATATCAAAGTAAAAATGCTAATCCAATTTTGATATATATATATATATATATATATATATATATATATATGTAAATATAAATATATATATATGTATATATATATATATATATATATATATATATATATATATATATATATATATATATATATATATATATATATATATATATATATTTATTTATATATATATATATATATATATATATATATATATATATATATATATATATATATATATATATATATATATATATATATTTTGTGGGCACGATTCAAGGCTTCTTCTTGGAAGTTTTGAAATTGAGTTTATTGGATTTTTCTTGATAGAACGTCTGTATTTCATGTTTTAAATAGCAGCCTACTTTAAAAAAAAAAAAAAAAAAAAAAAAAAAAAAAAAAAAAAGAATACCTTATTTGTAAAAGGTCTTGTTTTATATATATTTAGCTTACCCAAGCACATTCGGTCCAGTGCACAACCCTTTTCTGACCTAGGCACCTATTCATTTATATAATTTGTTTTTTAAGAATTTCAAGGAAAAATTATTATTTTACTATCTCATATACGGTAAAACTACCATTTTATATGATTTCCCAAAGTACATTACTAATTTTCTATGATAATATCTAAGATATTCTTAAATAGATATTTGCTGCGCATCTCTCTAAGTTGTACTAGTCGAATTATTTTGACTGCTCGTTTATACATTTACAATTTCTATGTTGTAATTATGCCAAAAGAACATAAAGTGTCTGAGGCAATAGCTAAATAGGCCAAACGAGTAAAATTGGCTCCAACAATAATTATGCTAGTCACGTCTTCCTCATAAGTGCGCATTTGGTAGCCTTTATGTAGAGTATATATTTCTGGATTCGAAGGAAAGGTCTCACAACTCCTTAGTAAATAAATATGAAATATGATGAATATATCCTCATGATTCCTAATGGAATGAATCATTATTATTAAAAGTCCATACTTGAACATACTAATATCTATTCGATGAATCTACATAAAAACATTGAAGCCTAATTTCTCAAAACATGAAATATTTGGAGAAAAAGTACTGATGTATTATTTTTTTTTATATAGATCGATTTTCATCATTCAAAAATGGAAAGCTTGGGAATTCAATAGTTTACAGTTCGTACATTCACATTCTGGAATAAATGAAAAATCATCCTTTATAAAATAGTCACCTTTAAAGGTGACTTTTACACATTGATTAAATAATCCATATTAAAAAAAGAATAAAACACTAAGCCCATATCCAATATGCAAATTTCAGTGTATATATTTTTCTTTAAATTTATTTAAATGAAAAAATGGGGTGAATAACAAAAGATGTCGAAGGAGTTGGAAGTAACCACAAAATAATATTGCTCCAATGGGGCCGAGTTGATGTCATTTATAAGAGACGTTTGACAGAGAATTGGACTCTAAATTACTAGATGGCATTAGGATACCATTTTTTTTTATATCAATAATTTATAGTTTATTGTTGGTAGTCTCTCTCTCTCTCTCTCTCTCTCTCTCTCTCTCTCTCTCTCTCTCTCTCTCTCTCTCTCTCTCTCGCTCCAAATTTATGAAAATTGTATCAAAAGTAATTGTAATGATAATATTGATGTAAAATGGAAATAATCATACATACTGTATAATTTCAACTACTATAAGCTAATTGAGCAAATATCATCGATATTTCGCTGTGAAAAGTAATTCATTAATCAAAATTGTCACTTATATCACCCTTCTTCTATTTTTAAAAAATAACAACAATACTTAGTAAACCTACGTTTAGATTTTTACATTAAAAACATAATATTGATCATAAAAATTAATTAAATAATTTTTAATAGCTCATTATTTTGAGCCAAATCATACGGTAATGTCAGAAATATAACAGTTTCCGATAGATTTACTATACAGAATAATATGAAATTGAACCTGAAGTTTTTTTATTCATTATTTATCACAA
>NC_090738.1:108371050-108381050 GCF_036898095.1 Palaemon carinicauda
CAGGGTTCGATTCCCGGCCGGAGCCAAGCTCTTGTCTTTGTGAGATTTTGCCTGGGGCTCTGATCCCGAGGTCGTTAAGAGAATCCAGACATTAATATATCCAAATATATATGGCTTATTTGAATATGAAAAACACGTAAAAATGTGCAAAATTTATCATTAATTGAATGCCAAGTAACAAACTACCAATTAGCTACGATGGTGAAGATGGGTTGATTTCAATTCTAAGTACAAAATACCATAATTCGACAGGTATAAGTACAGTAGAATTGTCATTGACTTTTATCTTCCTTCGTGGCCGAATGGGTTAGTCACTGTCTATATAAGCTTGCCGACCAGGGTTCGATTCCCGGCCGGAGCCAAGCTCTTGTCTTTGTGAGATTTCGCCTGGGGCTCTGATCCCGAGGTCGTTAAGAGAATCCAGACATTAATATATCAAAATATATATGGCTTATTTGAATATGAAAAACACGTAAAAATGTGCAAAATTTATCATTAATTGAATGCCAAGTAACAAACTACCAATTAGCTACGATGGTGAAGATGGGTTGATTTCAATTCTAAGTACAAAATACCTGAATTCGACAGGTATAAGTACAGTAGAATTGTCATTGACTTTTATCTTCCTTCGTGGCCGAATGGGTTAGTCACTGGGTATATAAACTTGCCGACCAGGGTTCGATTCCCGGCCGGAGCCAAGCTCTTGTCTTTGTGAGATTTCGCCTGGGGCTGTGATCCCGAGGTCGTTAAGAGAATCCAGACATTAATATATCAAAATATATATGGCTTATTTGAATATGAAAAACACGTAAAAATGTGCAAAATTTATCATATATATATATGTATATATATATATATATATATATATATATATATATGATAGTCTGCAGAATAAAAATATACAGTTCATTCCCTCTTACACTAATCAACTTTTCAAGAATCAAGAAGCCATCATTGAGGTTATATTAATTCTCACGATGAGAAATGCCAAAATAGAAAAGACCAAAATTACGCAACATCTTTCCCTCATCTCCTTAATGGCTGTCCTCCCATCCATTCACTTCGGCTCATTGGAAGAGGCTGGTCTGGCTTAATTACGCTTTATTTGCGGTACAACTTTTTTTTTTTTTTTTTTTTTTTTTTTTTTTCTTTTTTTTTTTTTTTTTTTTTGAGTGTCTATTTACTGCGTTGAC
The DNA here is from genome assembly GCF_036898095.1 of Palaemon carinicauda. NCBI lineage: Eukaryota > Metazoa > Arthropoda > Malacostraca > Decapoda > Palaemonidae > Palaemon > Palaemon carinicauda. The sequence continues at coordinate 108,372,244 of NC_090738.1, forward strand.
GTTGACGAGGTAAAAACCTCTAAATTGGTACTTCCATGAAGAACGCTCATTATTAAAGATAGCATAACTACCTCATTACTAGTGTTCATTTTAATAACTGCCTTCGGTTAACTTCCTCTTTTAAAGGCTTAGAGGTTTATAGGCTGCTCATGAATGGCAGAGGCAAGGGACAGTGACATTGCTTTATCATGCAGGACAATGCCGTAGAGACTGATCATATATACATGTGATCAGCGCCCAAGCCCCCTCTCCATCTCAGCTAGGACCAAGGAGGGCCGGGCAATGTCTACTGATGACTGAGCAGATAGACAAGGAGGGTGAGGTGGCAGAGACACAAGGAACTAACGAGTTTGAGTGGAACTCAAACCTCAGTCTGGCAATTATTATTTCCTATTATAATATGTATTTGGGGGTAATTATCAAAATATTTATTTCAACTTGGAAAAACAATTTTGTCAAAATTTTTAGAATAGAAATTGATCAAAATTAAAAAAAATCATCCCCAACCTAACAATTGCAAAGGATGGTCGTGACGTAGCTGTTAATGGAACATCAACTTCAAAGTAGATTAGTTTTGTAATAGTAACTCAAATCATGATTTTGATAATTGATTAGTTAATGAAGAGGAAAAAGGTGATAATGGCTAAATAGTACTTTACAGATAAATATTAACTCAAATGTTAAATCATCAATCAACACTCACGTTGAAGAAAAATATATTTGCGTAATTAATGAACATTGTATTGTTCTTAGCTCTACTAAATGGAAATGTATTTGATTTCTATAAGTAAAGTGACGTCATTTATTGATTGTAATCGACTTAAAAAAAAACCAATTAAAATCAGATATAGAAAAGTTTCCAGGACTTTATATTAAAACTATAATTCGCTTAAAACTGTATATATTCTGATAAAATTTTATTAATTTATATTATTATCTATATAAAAAGCTTTGGCTTATGACACGACCATTTAAAAATAAGGACACTTAGCGGAACTGGTCAAGAAATATGGAAAACTCATTGAAGAAAAGATGCAAAATAATCCAGATCTGCATATAAACGAAAATAGAAAATAAAGTTTTATTCGCATGTGTTTGCCCGATTTCAGAATTTGTTGTCAGGGAGAGAATTTGATGTCAGGGAGGTAGAGAGAAGGAAAATGGAATCTTAATCAGGCCGCACCCTGCATGCATATGGCAGCTGTCAATGGGAAAGTCATCTACCAAATTGCCCACTTTTAATTCGGAATATTTTTGATCCGACTGAAAGATATTTTTTTTCCATTCTGGTTGCAAAAAATAAAAGAAATAATCTCTAAGTCCTTAATTAATTCCCGAGATTAAAATTTAATTCAATGAAAGTATTTACCGTCAGAAAGGACGTTCGATGAATGTTTATTACCACTTGGGTTTTCATTAAGAATTCATCAGAATTATAATTTCACTACTTAAACAATAATTGATATCATATATTTACTTATGAGTTATAATATAATTGTATGGGAATTATTATATCCCATTTGAAATTGTATAAAGACTGGATGTAAATCAAACTTAAATCTATTTTTTTTTCCTGAAAGTCTTGTGCTTATAGTGTTGACTTTACTCACATATTTGTTTTTGTTATTTACTAATAGAAAAATAGAATACAAAATGCGACCAGGCAGCTACACAAAACATTACTGAAATAAATATATTACATAAAACAATTAGCCTTTTTTAACAACACTTATTACTAAATATGAATTTATTTAGATTTATTTCCACTCTCTAGTTTCATTAACTTACGAATTCAGGATTTTCTATTATAAAGGTCATAAACTATTCTCAGGTATTCATTAGTTTAATAATTTTGCTTCAACTTTTTTCTATATTTTGACATTCAATCATTATTTTTACAAGACGAGGAAAAATATAACCTTGCATATTAATGTAAGAAAATGTTACTTACACAAACATTATTATTATCTTTTTTAAAATCTAAATCACTGTTTATTTATTTGTTAAACCAAACGTCTACTTTACTTTCTTTAATTGCTTTTTAATGGATTGAATATGATAATTAAATGCTCATCTAACGAGCAAGTGTTATAGTGCTTGTGATCATTAGGAAAACATAAGAACTTCTGCTTTTAAGACATACATGTCTGTGTATATATATATATATATATATGTGTGTGTGTGTGTGTATATATATATATATATATATAAAAAAACATATATATATATATATATATATACATATATATATCTCCATATATATACATACATACACACACATATATATGTATGTATATATATATATAGATATAGATATATATATATATATATATATATATATCCATATATATACATACATACACACAAACACACACACACACACACATATATATATATATATATATTATCGATAGAATAGTATATTTCTTAAATCCTATTAGTCTCCGTAGAAATATATAAAAACTCTGGAATACACAAACTCTTAAAGATATCTTCTTATAAGAATAAAAAAAGTAGCTCCTCTCTACCGTGTATTCAGTATCAAAAAGACTTTTCTTAGTATAAATTCGTCTTGAGGTTTTATGTGGATTGAAATAGTCTACACTCAAGGGAATAAGTTTGGAATTGAAAAGGGAAAGAGAGAATATTATGGATGTTCTCAAGATTTTCAATCTTGAGGCTTATCCCGCTCAAGAAATGGTTGCAGCTTAAGGATGATCAAAATATGTTCAATATTTATAAGATAAAATTTTGATAGAAAAAAGTATATCTATATTTGTTTGTGGTGATAAATTGAGAAATACCTGAATTGGAAAAAAGAAAGAGTAAAGTGTCTGTTGAGAGTTGGAATTGTGTAATTATTTTTAATGTGCAGAAGATCTATTTGCTTTTCATGAATTAGTTTCTAAAGTATATGAGGGAACATCTAAATGTTAAGAAAAAAATTAAAATAGAACTAGTACTCTATTAGTTATTAAAGAGAAACAGATAGTAAATTCCTAGGATATTTTGTTCTAAAGTGACAATACAGATTCTCATTGGGTTTTTTTCAGTGATTTAACCAGTTCAAAACGATGACATTACTCTGCTTGAACAATTGATTAATAGTAGAATAATAACAATCTAATAACAACTGGGAGTAAATAACGTAATCTTCTCTCAGCTATAGATGTAATGAATTAGGATTCAACCACAATAGAAGTCTGACAGTAACGAACCTTGTTTCTGATCCTTGCGTTATTAATACCCTACACGCTCTCTCTCTCTCTCTCTCTCTCTCTCTCTCTCTCTCTCTCTCTCTCTTTTTTCTATTTTAGAAAAAGTATTTATTCATGAAAAAATAGTCTTTGTAATAGAGTACTACTTTCACAGCTTGAACTAATAAAATTAATCACAAATATTTTAATAATTCAAATAATAATTTTAGTAATTTCCATTATAGTAACAATCTTTGTATTCTCCTGTATATAAATATATGTATATATATATATATATATATATAATTGTATACATCTATATATAATTTCATATATATATATATATGTATATATATATATATGTATATATGTTTGTATATCTATCTATATATATATATATATATATACACACATATATATGCATACATACATACATACATATATACACATTTATATATATATTATATATATGTGTGTGTGTGTGTATATATATATATATATATATATCATCATCATCAGCGAAAATGGCGGTAGCCAGTAAGAAACGTCACGGTATAAAGGGAAAAAGGAGCAAATGCTCCTAAAATAGTTTTTACTTTCCCAACATTTCGGGATCATCATAATACCGTTTTCCTTTTTCCATGGCTAGAAATATTTAATAATTGCATAGGTTTAAAAAATCATCTAAAACTTATAAAAGGTGAATTGCGGCAAAAATTAAGATGAATATAATTAAAAAAAAAGATTTATATAACTTATTTTACTTTGAATCTACTCCTGTTAATTTGTGTTTCTATTTGTGAATATAATATTATGACATACAAAGTTTATTCTATTTTCTAGTTTGGTGTATATATTTTTATTCACAGTTACGAAAAACTTGATTGTGATGGAAAAAAAAATCATTAAGAAACAAAACTATTCTGAAAATAGCTGATTACTTATCTATCTATCTATCTATCTATCTACCTACCTACCTATCTATCTATCTACCTATCTATCTATCCATCTAAATATTAGTATTGTAAGGAATTTTTTTTTTTTTTATTCTACTAATAATCATAAAGAATTCAGCACTTACTTGTTACCTGAACATTTAATCATGATATTGTCCTTTCCACAATTACAGTTGCAATAACTTTGATATATCAATTTCAAGAGACCAGGTGACCCGGATATTGAGTTCGTTAACGTTATGCAATGATAATCTTATCTGTGTTATGTTAGGAATTATATTAAATAGTTATATATATATATATATATATATATTTATATATATATATATATATATATGTATATAAATGTAAATATATAAATGTATGAAAATTTTACACATTTATACGTGTTTTTCATATGCATTCATATAAACCATAAATGCCTCTTAATCAGATTCTATCAGCCTCGGGATCAGAGGCCCAAGGGGGAATTAACTTTATGATGATAACATCTGGTCGCCCAAGGAATTGAACCTGGACCCTAGAAACTGAGATTCAAGGGACTTACCACTTAGTGGCTAAGTGATAAGTCACTGGAACCTCAGTTTCTTGGGTCGGGGTTCGATCCCTTAGACCTCTGATCCCGAGGCAGAGAGAATCTATTTTAAGAGGTATTTATGACTTATATTAATATGTATACATGTATACACACATGACTACTGAAAATACTATATATATATATATATATATATATAGTATATATATTTATGTATATACAACATTTATATATATACATATATTTACACACGCATATATATATATATATATATAATATGCTCTCTCTCTCTCTCTCTCTCTCTCTCTCTCTCTCTCTCTGTATATATATATATATATATATATAACGGTAATAGAGAGACGTTCACATCAAGAGAGGAGGGTAGATACTTTAGATCCCTGCTACTAATTGCACTCAATAATCGCACTTCCTTCATATTACAAATTAATTCATATTCTAAATAACGTTTCACATCGCTTTTAATACGCTAGAGTCGTTGCTGTTAATTAAGAAACATTTTAATTTACTAAAACTTTAATTAATTTCAACGTGTCCTCTGAAAATAATAATAAACACTTTTTCGGTTTATACTTGTTATGCATCTGACTGCATTGTGTTTATGTATCCATTATCATTAAGAGATTTAGAGAGAAGGTAAAAATAAGGTACTTTAGTATGAGAAGATAAATCAACATATTATAACGGATTTATAGATGTCAATATAGATATATTCTAAAATACGAGGTAATCATATGCATCAAAATTACTTATTACCTTCAAAACATGAATAGCTGATTATGTTTTTTGTAATACAGGCAACTACAACGTTAGAATATTTTATTCTAATGTAGGCAGTACATTAATATATGATTGTATGGGCTGAAATGTAATAAAAAAACTCCAAAAATAACGGATTCATGCTACTACATAAAGAAATGGTGATCTATCAAGTGTATTACATCAAAAATTCTAATCCACATTCTTCCCCACCTCCATCTGCTTAGGGTAGATAAATAGAGAGACAGATACGCAAATTTTAGCTATAAACTGATGATAGATAGATGAATTTTCGCATTATGGTTCCATAGAATATATAACTTCGACACTAAGGCCCAATAGAGAATTTGATAGTTGATCTGGAAGGGTTGTGACATATTTCCCTTTCTGAGAGAGGATACCTTAATGTGGTGAAGTGGGTTGTGTATCGCCATGATCAACAAAACTGTACTAGTCAGGGCCACCCATACTTGGTTGGTTTGCTTTGAGCGATCAGACGAAAACCTCCCACGTTTTCCAATTCGCAATTGCCAGCGTTCTAATGAAAACTGGCTAAAACCCAGACCTAAAGAAGGACATGTCTGAGGCTTTTGTCTTAAGGTGGATTAAAAAAGGCTGCATTTGTTGTTGTGACATATTCATGGGCAATATAATTTTGTTACGAATGGGTGAGACCATCAGTTAATGCAAAAATGCTAAGGTTGATTGAGTAAAAAGGGAATTAGGAATTTAATAACGATCTGCTTTTATTATAAAAATAACGTAAACAAATGCATGGAATGTTATTAGGGAGACTTTTTACAGAATCATAGAGAGACTAAGTTCTGTAGTAGTTTAAAGGTTTAAAGGCCGCTCATGAATGGCAGGGGCAAGGGACAGTGACATTGTCCTATCGAGCAGGACAATGCCCTAGAGGACTGACCATATATACATATGATCAGCGTCCAAGCCCCTTTTCCACCCAAACTAGGACCAAGGAGGGCTCCTGATACACCTGTAGGCTTCCCCAAAACCCCCCATTCTTAGCTCACAAGGATGGTGAGGTTGCAGTGACCAAAAGAACTAACGAGTTTGAGCGGGACTCGAACCCCAGTCTGGCGTTCACCAGTTAGGGACGTTACCACATCGGCCACCACAACCATATATTGCAATTAGTATGTTCTTCCATGTACAGTTTTACTCTTTCAGATATCAGCGTCGTGATAAAGTTTTATCACTAATTTCAAATAATTCAAAATATTAATCTAAAAATCTTTTCCTTAATAAACAATAGAAGAATAACTGGTTTCAGAGATAATTATTTTGTGTATGGCAATAATGTTCCATTATAAACCAATTATCATTTGAACATTTCTATATTTGATGTTACTAAACAGGGAAATATGAAAATATCTTCAACATTTTCCCTCTAACATATAAAGTAAAATCGTAAAAGGAAGATTAATAACAGTTAATTACAATTATTTATTTGTAAATGAAATTTAAAAAAAGATAAAATGTCACTTTTTAATTTCTCGGATAAGATATATGGCAAAAATGAAAAGGGGAATTTGATATGTTGGAATTACATGACAGCGAGTGGGCGTTGATAAGTGAAGAAATAATTTTCGCCAGATTTCTCATTTGATCGAATCTTAGATAACTACATGGCACCACAGCTTATTAACTACGACTATTAACATTTTTTCTGTAGAGAAAATGTTTTCCCAAAATTAGTGTAATAAATACTTTTCCTGATGCTCATAAAGAGGGGACTTATTATATTAAAAAAGGAGTTTAGTTTTTTCTATCTCCTAGATTAGTGCAATACCTCGCCACTTTCTTAGAATATCCCAAACAGAAATATGAAGTAGAATTGGAGAGTTAATGATTTCATTAGCATAGGTATATCCATAAATATTTCCTCCGCCTCTCTCTCTCTCTCTCTCTCTCTCTCTCTCTCTCTCTCTCCCCAAGAGGTAACTATTTCCAAAAGGTAAAGCTTAGACCCTACCTAAATGAATGTATTTTGTTATGTATCTCCATGAAGAGAGCAAGCTACCTTTTTCCATACGAAGAACTTATTTCCCTTTCAGCTTTGTTGTAGATTACCTCGTATGTTCTGTATAAGGAAAATTAGGAGATGATACGTACATCCTAATTACAGATTTCCTACAACAGAAGATAACGAAATATCTGTTCCAAGTTTGAAAAATATTAGCATTTATTTCTAGTCGGTGGAAATAATCTGAATCTATCTATTGTTCTAATAGGGCTATTATTATTATTATTATTATTATTATTATTATTATTATTATTATTAGCTAAGCTACACGCTTAGCTAGAAAAGCACGATGCTATAAGCCTAATGGCAGCAACAGGGAAAAATAGCCCAGTGAGAAAAGGAAACAAGGGAATAAATAAACTATAAGAGGAGTAATGAACAATTTAAATAATATTTTTATAACAATAACAATATATAAATAGATCTTTAATAAATTAACTTTAAAAAGAGACTCAACATAAAAAAAAACATTCGCTACAAGTGAAATCTAGAACGGGAATCCAGGAATTTAAATGTAAAATGAGACTGTTTTGGATTTATGCATGAAAGAGAAATGATCATTGTTCTAATTATGTTCAAGCACGTATAGAATTTCATTAGAAATCAATGATGCAATTTTGATACAAATTCGTTAAAATTTGATTCTCTGTAAGCGAAAAAATTAAAAACAATGAGCTTCATTTTATTACTCTCTCTCTCTCTCTCTCTCTCTCTCTCTCTCTCTCTCTGTATATATATATATATATATATATATAAATATATATATATATATTTATATATATATATATATATATACATATATATATATATATATACATATATATAGATATATATATATATATATATATGTATATATATATATATATATGTATGTATGTATATATATATATATTATATATATATATGTATATATATATATATATATATGTATGTATACATATATATATATATATATATATCTATATATATACATATAAATATATATATATATAAAACAATCTCTCTCTCTTCATAAAACAAACAATGAGCTTGATTTTATTACTCTCTCTCTCTCTCTCTCCCTTTAAAACAAACCATCCTCTCTTTCTTCATAAAACAAAATATGAGCTTGATTTCATTATTCTCTCTCTCTCTCTCTCTCTCTCTCTCTCTCTCTCTCTATAAAACAAACAATCTCTCTCTCTTCATAAAACAAACAATGAGCTTGATTTCATTACTCTCTCTCTCTCTCTCTATCTCTCTCTCTCTCTCTCTCTCTCCTCTCTCTCTCTCTCTCTAAAACCAACAATCCCTTTCTC
>NC_090738.1:108386050-108391050 GCF_036898095.1 Palaemon carinicauda
ATTTTAATCTCAATTCTAAAAACTATCGAACTTATTTCTTCCATTTCAGGTGTGTTCTGTGGTCTTCCTTATTTATGTTATTAACAGTCTTTAAAAACATGTTATTACATTTTTAAAGAAATACTAATTAAATGTACTAAATTTTTTTTAATAGATGCATTTGCACTGGACTCGAAGCGGTGCACTTTTACCTCGCATAAGTTTCCTGCTATCTGATTGGTTAAAATTATCTTATTCAACCAATCAGCGATCAGGAAGCTTTTCCCAGCCTAAACGGGCACCCCTGCAAGTAGGTGCAATTCTGCCTCGCTAAAAAGAATTGACTATAGAATAATTAAATTTAGGTTTGAATATTGAGTCATTTTCAGCAAAATATTCAGAATTCTACTGCTTTTACCTTAATGTTTACTATATACTATATGTGTAAACTACAAAGTCTATTGAAACCTGCGCAATAGATTTGGTTTGTGAAGCCTTTACTATGTAATTCTGAAATAAAAACATATTTAGAATTACTGCTGACATTTACATTATTTCATAATCCCAAATCAGAATATGTAAATAATCATGCTGCAGGTAATTACTACTTACGGGGAAACATATATAGATGGATAGATAGATAGATAGATAGATAGAGAGATAGATAGATAGATAGATAGATAGATATGCATATATACTTCTATATGTGAATGTGTATCTTAAATTCACACACACACACACACACACACACATATATATATATATATATATATATACTGTATATATATATATATATATATATAATTTATATACCCTATGTGACAAAGAGCAAATGTCTGTCTATATAATTATATACATGCGGTATATATATATATATATATAATATGTATATATATATATATATATTATATATATATATTATATATACATATATATATATATATATATATATAGTGAGTGTTTAGTCAAATTCAATTAGCCCCCCCATTCAGGTTTAATTTACCGTAAACAAATGTTTAGCATAATAATCCTTCTTGGCTTAATGAGTGAACTTGGTGGTGTGTCCCGGAGTTGAATTGCCTACTTCTGGCGATAATTTCTGAGGGCATACGCTTGTATTAAAGTCTTTTAAAAGCTTATTACTAAAATATATTCATGGGCAGAACAGAAATTAATTGCAGTTTTCCTTCCTCGAATTAGAAATCATTTGAACCTCCGGTGTGTCTTAGAGCTTAACAACGCATATTCTGAAAGTTTGAGAATTAATGAGAATTTTAAAAAACATGGGAAATAAATTAGGACGCATAATTATGTTAATAAGTGAGGTACAGTACGCTGTGTTTTCGTAATTATTATAAGAACCGTGTTAAAGATAGTGGGGGGGTATCTGCCAGAGTTAGCAGTTATCAAAATATTCTTTTTTTTATTTTCTGTGTAGTTTATTTTCCTTATTTCCTTTCCTCACTGGACTAATTTCCCTGTTGGAGCTCTTGGGCTTATAGCATCCTGCTTTTCAAACTAATGCTGTAGCTTAGCAAGTAATAATAATAATAATAATAATAATAATAATAATAATAATAATAATAATGATGATGATGATGATGATAATACATTCATACATATACCAAGGCATTTCTCCCAATTTTGGGGGGTAGCTGACATCAAACAAATGAAACAATAATGGGACTTCTCCTCTCGACGTTCCTCCTAGCCTGACAAGGGACTAACCGAGTTCGGCAGGTACTGCAAAGGGTGCCACAGCCCACCCTCCCCCCGTAATCCACCACAGATGAAGCTTCCTAACGCTGAATCCCCCTACTGCTGCTACTATCCGCAGTCAACCAAGGCACTGGAGGAAGCAGCAGGGCCTACCGGAACTGTGTCACAATCGCTCGCCATTCATTCCTTTTTCTAGCACGCTCTCTTGCCTCTCTCACATCTATCCTCCTATCACCCAGAGCTTCCTTCACTCCATTCATCCACCCAAACCTTGGCCTTCCTCTTGTACTTCTCCCATCAACTCTTGCATTTATCTCCTTCTTTAGCAGACAGCCATTTTCCATTCTCTCATCATGGCAAAACCACCTCAACACATTCATATCCATTCTAGCTGCTAACTCCTTTCTTACACCCCTTCTCACCCACACTACTTCGTTCCTAACCCTAGCTACTCGAGATACACCAGCCATACTCCTCAGACAATTCATCTCAAACACATTCAATTTCTGTCTCTCCGTCACTTCCATTCCCCACAACTCCGATCCATACATCACAGTTGGTACAATCACTTTCTCATACAGAACTCTCTTTACATTCATGCCCATCCCACTATTCTTTACAACTCCCTTAACTGCCCCCCACACTTTTGCATCCTTCATTCACTCTCTGACGTACATCTGCTTCCACTCCACCATTTGCTGCAACAATAGACCCCATGTACTTAAACTGATCCACCTCCTCAAGTAACTCTCCAATCAACATGACATTCACCTCGCACCACCTTCCCTTCTCGTACATCTCATAGCCTTACTCTTATCCACATTAACTCTCAACTTCCTTCTTTCACACACCCTTCCTAATTCTGTCACTAATCGGCCAAGCTTCTCTTCTGCGTCCGCAACCAGTACAGTATCATCTGCAAACAACAACTGATTTACCTCCCATTCATAGTCAGTCTCGTCTACCAGTTTTAATCCTCGTCCTCAGCACTCGAGCATTCACCTCTCTCACGACTCCATCAACATATAAGTTAAACAGCCACGGTGACATCACACATCCCTGTCTCAGCCCCACTCTCACCGGAAACCCATCGCTCACTTCATTTCCTATCCTAACACATGCTTTACTACCTTTGTAGAAACTTTTTCACTGCTTGCAACAACCTTCCACCAACTCCATATAACTTCATCACATTCCACATTGCTTCCCTATCAACTCTATCATACACTTTCTCCAGATCCATTAACGCAACATACACCTCCTTACCTTTTGATAAATATTTCTTGCATATCTGCCTAACTGTAAAAATCTGATTCATACAACCCCTACCGCTTCTAAAACCACCCTGTACTTCTAATAATAATAATAATAATAATAATAATAATAATAATAATAATAATAATAATAATAATAATAATAATAACAATAATAATAATAATAATATAGTTCAGCTACACGCTGCTACTCTGATATACGTTACTTTTGCATATTTTGCGTAGTTTTCTTTAGTAGTGAGTCCCTTATATTATGATATATCCTTCTAAATGATTTTTTGTTTTAAATTTTGAATGCTGTTATATATCAATTTATTGTAGATAATCAATTTAAGAGGTACAGAATAAGGTACTTAATGTAATTCAGTGTCAATATGAAATATGAATAGGAAAATGAGAAATTAACTATAAAATTGACAATTACTATTTCTATTTTCATTTTAATAAGTTTTCCCTCTTTTAATACCAGATAATCTTCAATTTTTTGTCACCCCTCTTTAGTATTCTCCTCACTGAAAGTAGAAATTCACTATAAAGATTGAAATTTCTATTTTATTTTGACATGATTTCTTTTCTGAATAACAGATAATTTTATAGTCTTTCGATACCATATTAATATTCTCCTCGCTGAATGTTTAGTAGATTCATTGATTGGCTGCTGAATAATTTGACGTCATTAGATTAATATTTGTCGATGTATGATAAATTTACAAGAAAAAAAACTTTTAATGGGCAAGGAAGAATTTAAATATGAATAAATGGTTAATGTTGAAATTACTCTGCAACCAGCTTCCTTTAATTTCTACTATTTATATCAACAATTAGGTAACTGATAGTAGGAGAAATCATAGAGGAAATTCTGGAAAAGATGGCAGCGAGGTGTAGAAACGAGAAATCCCAAATTCTCATCTGACCTGTCTGACATGTGGAAAGTTATGCAAGTCAGGATTCGCTTGGTGAGCCATAGCAATGTAGGCAAAAAATCATAATAACTCATTCATCTTTTACTGAAGCCTTTTAAAGGCTATTAAGATTAGATAAAATTATCCACTTATGCATAATTTGAAATATACTTTCACTACATAAGAATACAAAATTCGTAATTTTTGCTCCTAGCTCCCACGGGTTGTTACAAGATTTTATGACCGATGTTACCGCATAAAGAGAGTAGCCACCACCATAATCCTCTTCCCTCTTATTCCTTTATCCAGGTTTTTTCACACGGTGGAATAGTTATAGAGAATTAGTTTGCGGTGGCCTATTGGATACGTTCCTTCGTGGCAATCGCCGGACTGGGGTTCGAGTATCACTCAAACTCAATAATTTCTTGTAGTATCTTCAACCTCACCATCTTTATGAGCTAAGGAGCAAAAGACTCATGACGTCTACCCGTTAAGTCATAAGCAGCCAATGTCTGTCCCTCCCTGGTCCTAGGACGCTCATTATATGTAGGCCTATATATAGTCAGTCTTTTGGGCATTGTGTCCCTTGCCTCTGCCATTCATGAGCAGCTTTTGAAAAAAAAATAACGTTTGAGAACACGCTACATCAAAACCAATCTTTTTTTGTGAATTGCCGATCCCCTTTTTTCTCTGACTCGGCAGGAAAACCGATAGAAGAGGAAAAACTCTTGGAACTAATCCAATACGAAACCAGATTATAGCATCAGTAACCTAATTCTCGAAGTTGTATTATCGGAGATCCAAAATGAAGTTTGAGTCTCGAACACTCATCCGATAGATACGGTTTTCCACAATTCCTCGCCGTTCTGGATTAGTGACTAGAATGGCGGGGGAAATTAATATTCGCTTTGGAAGAACACTTTTACTTTGGAAAAGAAAAATCATAATTTTTGGATTGTTTTGTTTTCTGATAACGGTTATCAAGATTTGAAAATGTTAAGTTTATTTTTTTTCCATGTATTTCTTAATTTGCATCGTATTTCAAATTCTGTTTATTTTGAAAATTTGCTTCCTTTCATTTTAATCGAAAGCCATCATTCCATCTAATAATTCAGCTTCATTGACA
>NC_090738.1:108401050-108441050 GCF_036898095.1 Palaemon carinicauda
AGAGAGAGAGAGAGAGATGAGGAGAGAGAGAGAGAGAGAGAGAGAGAGAGAGAGAGAGAGAGAGAGAGAGAGAGGCGTCCCATGCATGCATTTAAACGAAGTTACGTGTGGACAGAACAAGAGAACTTGTTTGCATGCAGATGAAATGGAGAACAGGTGGAAGACCTTGAGGGAAAAAGTCCCCAGAAAAAAAAAAAAAAAAAAAAAACAATAACAAAACGGACAAAACAATCGCACTCACACACATGGATAAACAGACAGACACGCATGCAAAAGGGATTAGAAACAAAACAAGGAATGAAAATGAACTGACCTCAGTCTATATGAGGACAATTAGGAATGGAAATGGGAGATGTTTTTAATGTTCAAACATATGCTAATGTGTGTATGTATGTGTGATTACAGATATGCAGTAATTGCACACTAATTTATATGTAAGAACTCTTTAGGTTAGACGTTGAAATATATCGAAGATGAGTGTAAGTGGATCGTAAATTCAGTTTCAATAGCAAAAACTTCCAGCTAAATAATGATAGAAATTATGATTATAATAATAATAACATAAGTAATAGTAATAATAATCATACTATAAACTTCTAATACTAAAATAAGATACCCAGCCTTCTTGGTTATATTTTTAAGGAAAAGGAAAACTAGACTTAGTGGAGAAAGGTGACTCGAACGTTTGACCCTGTGGGATTAATAAGGTCGAAAGAAGAAGAAAAAGAGGAGGAGGAGGAGGAGGAGAACTGGGTTTATCCTAATAACGTGTACTTGGCAATTTGTTTCTCACAATTATATATGATTAGCGATATAAAAGTCATATAAAACAGGTATTTTTATATAACTTGAATCTTGAAATTATTCTTTTACAAAATTATTACTCAATTTTTAAGTAAAGGTAGAAGTAAGATAAATAGTGAAAACATATTATCATAATTGAAATTTAAAAAAAAAAATGAGAAATATTTCTTACATCGTTAGAGTATGTATATACAGTATAATAAACAAACTTAACATTTAAAACATAAATAAATTCTTAGCTCCTAAATTAGATAATAGAATGAATTATTCAACCATAAATTCAAAATATAAGCAAATATGGATTTTTTTTTATTAATATTTGGAATAATCTATGAAAAAGTGGTATGGGTGAACTCTGTTCAATTGATATGTTTGTAAATCAGGAAAAAATTAGTGGTGAATGCTCAAGTT
Organism: Palaemon carinicauda; assembly: GCF_036898095.1. NCBI lineage: Eukaryota > Metazoa > Arthropoda > Malacostraca > Decapoda > Palaemonidae > Palaemon > Palaemon carinicauda. The sequence goes on from NC_090738.1 coordinate 108,402,266, forward strand.
CTAAAATAAAGAATGCTTGAAAAATAGTTACACGCTTTCAATAGCGTATTGAGTCATAAATGTACCGTATGTAAATATACAATGAAGAAGTCTTATTCAGAATATCACTAAGTTATTATGAAAACGCACGAAGAAAACGTGACCTATCTCGGAAAAATAAATTCAAAATTACGAAAAAAAGTAAATTTGTGGCACCAGGAAGTTATTTCACTCTTTCCCTCTGTGTCACAACGAGAGAGTCCTTTGATGTCAGAGTAAAGACCTGGATGGATGCCAGTAGATAGATCCTTTGGATGATGTCCTATGTGTTTATCCTGGGAAAAGATCTTTCCTGGAGTGCGACTATGAAGGAGACTTAGAGGCGGAGACTATTAATCCCTGTTCAAATATGCTCGAAGCAGAAATCATCTCTTTCATCTGTTGACCTGAGACAGCTTTATACACTTGGAGTTTTTATGTTTTCTATTTCGTATCTAGGTTTTTATGCATTATTTATTCTATTGTTATTGTTCTTAAACTTCTGTAACTATTTATTTATTTATTTTCTTTCCTCCCTGGGCTATTTTCCCTGTTGGAGCCTTAGTGCTTATATCATCCTGTTTTTCTAACTTGGGTTGTAGCTAAGCAGGTAATAATGATAATATCAACTGCAGTACCGCCCAAACTCAGTTGAGTCCCTCGTCAGAAAAAAAAATAGATTGTTTTTGTTTTGATGTCGGTTACCTCCCAATATTTGGGGAAGTGCCATTGTAGATAGATAGATAGACAGATTTTTTTTAAGAATGGTTATTTGCAAATATTATTATTTTTGGGGTTAAGATACAGACAGATTTATATGTTTGGTGGGATTTTTTATTTTCATATTTTATACTGTTCTTTTATAAATTTTTGTGGATTATTTTTCAATAACTTGTCAAAGTATAATAGTCTGACAAACCAAACAGAGTTACCTCCCATTCTCTCTCTCTCTCTCTCTCTCTCTCTCTCTCTCTCTCTCTCTCTCTCTCTCCTCTCTCCAATGCAATGCCATATCTAAATAATTTCATTGAACATGAAAATTCTCCCTTTCAAGCAGTGAAGAATTTCTAATCAACTTTTTGATGCCTTTTCCGAAAAATATAAAGCGCGACGTAACTTAAATTAGCCAGATAAAAACTCAATGAAAAAAATGAAGAGAATAACCTAAGAAAATAAAGATTGTAATAAAAATCTAGCTAATTATATATGTATATCACATTCCGACTATTCTTCCAATGCCATGTACAAAATACGGGCATTCTAATTATACATTGGTGTTACTTAACAGTATTATGACTACTACTACTACTACTACTACTACTACTACTACTACTATTACTGCTGTTAATTATTATGATAATAAGGATGGTATCAATAATATCAATCTAGAGATGAAATGTAAATAATATAAACTAATCATTCAGGGAAAAAAGGAGATTTGATTAACGCACGCTATAAAAATATCCTTAAACCTTTACTCACAATGAAATTGAAATAATATCATGACTTGATGATTGATTGATTGATTTAAAGTTTTCAGGCATCCTGACAGAAAACTTTAAATCAATCAATCAATCATCAATGATGTATTCGTAACAAATGTAAGCAGCAAAGTATAACAATGAACCAAAGAAATGACGATGCTTCAAACTGTAGCAAAAAATATTCAACAACCAAAGATTTACTTTACCCAAGTTCTCAATTCGAACATGTTGCCTTGTGTAAATAAGGTGTTAGCAAACAGAACTCCAGACGAATGCCCCTGAGGAATAAAAGCCATGTTATTTCCTGAAATACTTAAGCTAGATATCTTGAAAAAACTAAAAACAAAAAAACACAAGAAACTGGAAAACAATTATGCTCTCAGAGATGTTTCCCACTGTGTTTACTTTACAAACAAGACTTCTTTGTTTTCGCGTTTAAACAAACTAAGAAGCTTTCAACAATTCCATGGATTAGAATGCTCCTCTCTCTCTCTCTCTCTCTCTCTCTCTCTCTCTCTCTCTCTCTCTTTTAAAAAGTTAGCGACGTAATCAAAACAAAGTATCTCTCGCTCGATAGTCAGGCACTTTGTTGAAGTGAGAGAGCTTGCGTGATACGATGAAGGGGAGGGGGGGGGGATGGCGTCGTGGCAGAGAGGTTCTTTTACTTACCCGGTAGGTTTGACCTTGCCGCTAAGACCAGCTCTGAGCATCCAGACTAGGGCCAGAACATTATTAACTCCACTACCTTTTCATATCTTTATTTTTATTTTTCTTAACCTTCCTATCCCAACTCTCGAATCTTAATCTCTCCTGTCTTAAAAAAAAAAAAAAAAAAAAAAAAAAAAAAAAAAAAAAAAAAAAAAAAAAAAAACATTATATTTTTAGATACGACTGGTATTCATAACTAGCCTATGCACATATAGACATTAAGGATCTGACAGCTACCTCATGTGTCAGAGCAGAGGCTTTGGAGCCTCTATAAACAACGGTAGGTACTCGCTCACAGGTTTTGAGAGACTGGGACGGAGTAATCCCAGTGTGACAGGGGAAGCAAAATTGGAATAGTGCTTCTAGTGCCCCGCAAAGCACATTCCTTACGTGTAATTGCTTACCACTCCCTGTGACTGACCCCAAGCGAAATAGACTCAACTGCTCTTGAGGTTGACATGGTTTTTGTGACTAAAAAAATAAATTTCTGCTTCTTGGTAATACTCGGTAGTATCTTAGAGTCTGGCTGTTCCTGGATGTCCATAAATCCCAGTAAGTGCTAGCCTTCCGCTGTCAATCCTGGCATGAAAACAAGCTTCTACCTTGTGCCGCTGAGTTGGGAGCTGCAGTACGCCATGGTCAGCCCAACTTTGAGGAGACTTAACTGTGGGGTTAGCAGCATTTATGGGAGGTTAGGGACATAAAAATGGAAAGTCACCCAGGATTAAACGGATGTGGCAGCCGGTGGGTAACTATTAGCCACCATCCCCTTTTTACCTCCGCCAGGAGGGTATGTTTTCGGTTCGGTTTGTTTGTTTGTTTGTTTGTCTGTCTGTCTGTGGACAACGTAGAGGCCACATTTCTACACGGAATCACTTCAAACTTGGCCAAGTAGTTCCCCAATGTGTATGGAAGAACTGATTAAATTTTGGTCAAGGTCACCCCAAGGTCAAGGTCACAGGGGTCACTGGTGTCACTATGACATAAGTGGCCATATCAAGAGACAGAAATAAAGCACTGACTTTTGCATAAGCCAACAGGGAAGTCCTAGTCCAGGCGCAACCCATGGGTGATGTTCAAATTTATAAAGGTCAAAGGTCAAGGTCATATTGGTGCATTATATCAATGTCATATTAAGTATCTGTGGCAAATGAACAAAGATCACTTGAAGGTCAAAAGTCAAGCAGGTCACTTGAAGGTCAAGGTCACGTGAAGGTCAAGGTCACGTGAAGGTCAAGGTCACCTGAAGGTCAAGGTCACGTGAAGGTCAAGTTCACCTTGGCGGAGGTATGTCCTCTACGAGGACCATGTCCTTGTTACACTAGTGGTCACAAAGTTAATTAATTTATTTAGTTAATTATAGAAGTTATTAGCTGAGATTTCCGAGCAAACAGCTTTAGACAATATAACAGAGAAATTAAAAATGAGTGAGAAACTAAAGTCGAAGCACAAAATTCCAAATAAAGTGGTGAGTAGACTTCAAAGAAGGCTGCACTGCTAACTCGCACTGTAATAGTATATGCCTGCTCTGTCAGCCAGAACAGGAAATAGAGAAATTGAAAAATGAAAACCAAGAACTAAGGAAACAACTGATAGAGATCATGTCCAAGTTTCAACAGTTAGAAATTAGGAACAAAGAAGTCATAGATTATGTTGTAGAAAATTGAATTAGTATCCAAGAAATAAAAAATAATGTAAAGTCAAGGACAGAACCTACAGAGGAAACCCACTAAGGAAGTGTAGCTATGAGCAAGAAGATTGAACTACAGCCTAGAAAAGTGACTAACATAAAAAACAGATTTTCCCCTATAGCAGAGAAAGAGAAAGGTGAAACGTTGTTAATCGGAGACTCTATGGTAAAGGACCAAGGAGAGCACTTTGGCCTCAAAAAGAAGAGAAAGCTCAAGTCCTATCCAGGTGCCAATGCACAAAAAATAGAAGTGGTTAATAAAACTATAACAGAGAACAAGGAAACCACCATTATTGTACAGGCAACTGGAAATGACTTGTTCCAAAGAAATGATACTGCTGACCAAACGAAACCTTTGGTTGAACAGCTAGAAAACTGTTAAAATGGCTAAAATAAAGACCAACAATACTATAGTCATAGGTATTCTCCCAAGGCTCAATGTCAGCTACTTCACCCTCAACAAGGCCATATGGACAAATAAAAGGCTTAAGTCTACATGCCAGAAAAAAAAAATAAATTTAGGGATCTTTGGGATACTTTTTACGAAAAGAGAAAATTTTACAAGAGAGATGCAATACACTTTAGTGAAGAAGGCAAGAGAGTATACGGAAACTAACTTAATCTCAGTCTTTACAATTACTTAGGCACAGTTGACCAAGAACAAACAAGACCCTTAGAAAATCCTCCAACAACAATTAGAGGAAATTGGGCAGACAATTTTGATAATGCTGGTAAAAGTAAAACTAAAATTCTAGTAAAGCAAGTAAACTAGCAAAATCACAGAGGAAGAGAAAAAAAGAGAGAAAATTTCCTCAGAGTGGCACAATTGAATGCTCAGTCAGTTAGAAACAAAATGGAAATCTTCAGGGTAATGATAGGCAGTGAGAATCTAGATGTCATAGGCATTACCGAGACCTGGATACAAGAAAAAACAAAGGATTTTATCGGAGAATCTAAAATACCAGGTTTCAAGTTTTTCAAGAAGGATTGCCATACCAAAAAAGGTGGAGGGGTAATGCTTTAAGGTGAAAGTCACTTAAACCCCATAGAAATTAAATTAAAAACCAAATATGAAGTGACAGGTGCAAACATCAACAACATAGGAAAAAAAACCATGACAATGCTAGTTATATACAGACCACCACTTCAAACACAAGAACGGGACAAAGAGCTGTATAGACAACTTGGACAAGAAGTTAACAATAGGCTAGCTGTCCTAATGGGAGACTTCACTGCAGCAGTAAACTGAGACACTATGAATTCTACATGAAACACAGAGGGACATAGACTAATAGAATTTGTCAACAATGAATTCCTTCATCAGTGGGTCGATAAACCAACCTGGGGAAACAGCATACTAGATATTGTGCTAACAACAGATGAAAATTTAGTATCCAATCTTCAGTAGGCGAAAATATTGGCAAAAGTGATCTCAGAATAATTAAGTTCCAGGTAAGTATCCCTCATCTAAAAGAAAGGAAAATTATAAAAAAAATAGAATACCGACGCAGTAACTGGATAAAACTGAAGGAATACAACAAGAATTTTGAATATGACGAAACAGGAACATTGATACACAATGGAACTCCTTTGAAGAAATATGTGAAGAAAAAGAGTTTAAACGTATACCGCATAGAAATATTTTACCAAATGGAACTCCACAACAGAGAAATAGCCAATGCAATAATAAGTAGAGGCAGGAAATATAAATCATTGGGTCCACAGCCTTCAATTCCTGAAATTTCCGAGCACAAGAAGTCAAGCCGAAAAGAAGATAAACTAGTTAGAAATTCCAAGATCAATGAAGAGAAAGGAGTGGTTTCAGCTAGTAAAGAAAACCCAAAAGAATTTTTTGCCTTTGTGAACAGAAGAAAACCAATCAAAAACAACATTAGCCAATTAAGAGATTCACAGGGTAATCTTATAACAAATGATTTTGAAAAAGATGAACTGATGAATGCATATTTCACAACTTTATTCACTAGAAAAGAATCAACGACCCTCCTCGAACCAGCTATCAAATATGAAGGGCCACTGTGGAGGATTTATTTTTGCTTTATTTTTATTTTTGTTTTGCCAAATCCTGTGTGTGTGTGTGTGAGAGAGAGAGAGAGAGAGAGAGAGAGAGAGAGAGAGAGAGAGAGAGAGATATTGTGTTAGCGAGCGAAAGTAGTTAGGTTAATGATCGTTGGTGGTGAGAAAGACTGTTGGTACAAATGAGATTGTTTGTTTACATTTTTTAGTTAGGTTACGACAGTGGTGAATGTTTCGGAGCGAATGCTTTTTTTATTTGACTGCAGCTTAAGGCAGTTGTGTGAGTGCTGGATAACTATTTATATATTTTCGACCAGCGTGGAAGTGTTTTTTGATTTTCAAAGTAAGTACAGTTTTGTTTATCTTTGCTTGTCGTGATTGTGAATGATAGGAACAATTTATTATTTATCTTTGATTATAGTGCGATAGTTCAGTTAGCTAGAAGTGTTCGTAAGTGTTTTTCTTTTTTATTTTGGCAGGCTGCGATTCCTCCTTTGGAGAGACCGAATTGTTAGAAAGTGGATTTATTGTTGATGACCTGGCCTGTATTACGATTTTGTTTGGACTGCTTTTGGATTGCTGAACCGATGATGACCTGGCCTTTGTATTTGGATTGTTGATGATGATGATGATAATGATGATGATGGGGATGATGACTAACAATCAATTCAGCGTGGCAGTTGTGGCAAATTGCCACCCAGTGTAATCTGTTGACAACAAAGCTGTGATTGTGGTAGTTGCCGTAAAAGACAGTCGGCTTTGTGTTGGTGTCCATAAAATATTTATACAAGATAATTCATATATATATTTATTTTTGGTTTTGGTGTGTGGGGTAATTTTAAGTCTGTTAGGGTTTTTGCGGGTTATATGAATGGTGCTTTTGGTTATTATATATTATATTATTTGGTGTTAAGTTTTGATTAGTTTTAAGTGTTGGTAATTTGATTGTGGATGGTTATTGATTTATTTATTATAGTTTGTAAGAATATAGTGTTTAAGGATATGTTTGGTTTCAATTTCGTCCTTTTTGTCTAAGAGTCTGGTTGTAGATTACGTAAGGGGAAAGTTTGTTTTGTGGAGACCATTGTCAGTAAGTGTGATTCAGGGTGTGGGGCTTGTTTTGCAACATCCCGCCACACCACAATCATTAAATCGAATCACTTTTACAATGGATGATGTCAAAAAGAAAATAAAAGGACTCAGTAAGTCTAAGGCACCAGGTACAAATAATAATCATCCAAGAGAGATTATAGAACTAGAAGAGATAACCCCACACTTTTTTAAATGTTCAAAGACAGCCAACGGATATAAGGCACCACAAGGATTGAAACTAGGCAATGTTCCTCCATTCTACAAGAAAGGGGCAAAAGAAGAACCGGGCAACTACAGACCAGTCTGTCTAACTTCAGTGCCTTGCAAATTTTTTTAATCAATTATAGTAGATTCAATAGTAGAACATATAGATAAAAACAATCTTTTCATAGACAGCCAGCATGGTTTAAGACAAAAGAGATCATGCGTGAAAAATCTTTTGGAATTTTTCCAAATGTTTACCATTTATGATAAAAGCAGGGCAATAGACATCATATACCTAGACTTTCAAAAGGCTTTTGACAAAGTTCCTTATAAAAAATAAATGGTCCAATTTGGAGCACTAGGCATCATTAACGAGCCAGCTCAATGGATTTAAGATTGGCTAACAAACAGAAAACAGAGTTGTAATCAATGGAGAAGCTTTAGAGTGGACAGCTGTTACAAGCGGAGTACCTCAAGGATCCGTCCTTGGACCTTTGCTATTTCTGATCTACATTAATAACAGGTTTAGGATTAACTAGTAGAGTAGCCAAATTTGCCGACGATACTAGATTGGGCATAAATGCTGCGAACTCAGAAAACGTAGAAACCTTAAGAGAGGATCTAATGAAACTAGAAGAATGGTCTAGAAAATGGCAAATGCCTTTCAACTTTAGGAAATGTAAAGTCATGCACATAGGTAATAGTAACCCACAATCAGATTACTCACTTCTGGGTAATGAAATAAAAAGTGTGGACCAGGAGGAAGACCTCATTATTATTATCAGGAAAGATTTGAAGTTTATCAAACAGAGCATAAAAAAAAAAAAAAAAACACAGAAACTAATAGGCTACATAAAGAGACAATTCAAATAAAGACTCAGACACTGTACTACACCTGTACACATCACTAGTACGACCCCATCTAGAATACAGAGTTCACATCTGGGTTCCAAATATTCAGAAGGATATAGATTGACTGGAAGCAGTACAAGCTAGGGTCACCAAACTAGTTCCAACACTAAGGCAATTTGGATACACACGGAGGATGGAACGTGTGAACTTATTTAAACTCGACAACCAGGGGACAGTTAATAGAGGCATTCCAAATTCTTAAAAGAATAACAAATATAGGTTACAACAATCTATTCACGCTTAGCTCAAATCAGTCCAGAGGTAACGGATACAAACTGGAACTGAAAAGATACAGCACCACTCAATTTCTTTACATACAAAATTGCAAATACTTGAAATAGACTTTCAGCGGATGTAGTAAACAGTAACACGGTAAACGAGTTTAAGAATAAGTTAGACAAGATCAAAAGAACTCTCTAAATACTTAAACTAAATTGCTCTACTAAAGAGCAAATGGAATCTGTGCAGATGGACTAAAATGTTTTTGAGACATCCAAAATCCTTGTAGCTCTTCGTAACTCTCTGTTTTAAAACAGAACTTGGTGGGTAAAATATACTTCTCTCTCTTTCTCTCTCTCTCTCTCTCTCTCTCTCTCTCTCTCTCTCTCTACCTATTTTAAAACATGATTTGGGCAAAATGCTCTCTCTCTCTCTCTCTCTCTCTCTCTCTCTCTCTCTCTCTCTCTCTTTCTGTTTTAAAACATGAACTTGGTGTACAAAATATACTCCCCCCCTCTCTCTCTCTCTCTCTCTCTCTCTCTCTCTCTCTCTCTCTCCCCTGGGAAGGATATGGAAAATAATATTTTTATATTAAGAATATAAAATGGTCAGAAATAAATGAAGAACTGAATAAAGAATGGAAAAATGTATTTGTAAGTGATAATATACATGTAAATACGGACATACTGTACAAAATACTGGAGAAAATTGTTGAAAAATATGTACCGAAAGAAAAAAAATAAACAAAAGACATGCATACCAAGAGACAGCAGGATCTTATTTCAGAAAATTAGAAAATGGAAGAAAAATCTTGCAAAAGAAAAAAGTGTGGAAAATGATGGAAATAAAATGTAAGATAGAAAATGTAGAACAAAAGATTATAGAGTCGAAAGAAAATGAAGAAAGGGACTTAGAAGAAAGGGCACTTGAAAATATAAAAAAAAAAACAAATTACTTTACTCCTATGCAAAAGAGATGAATAAATGGAGATTAGAAATAGGCCCTCTAAGAATTGAAGGACGGCTAACGAATGAAAAAAAGGAAATATGCAACATATTAGCAGAAAAATATAAGAGTGAGTTCACGCCAAGAATTGCGAATGAGAATAATGAGACAGAAATGAGAGAAGAAAATGTTAAATATCTAACGGATATAGATATTATTGAAACAGATATTGTGAAGGGTATAAACAAAATTAAAAATGGATCGGCAGCCGGACCAGATGGAGTTCCAGCGATTTTGTAAAAGAAAACTGCAAACACTATCGCGAAGCCGCTTGCAATGCTGCTAAGACAAAGTTTAGATATGAGCGAGATATATGATAAACATAAATTAGTTTTCATAACCCCTATCTTCAAAATTGGATCAAGACTAGAGGCAAGCAATTATAGACCTGTTAGTCTAGCATCACATATTATGAAAGTGTATGAGAGGGTAATAAAAAAGAAAATAATGAAACATTTGGTTAAAAATGACTTGTTTAATATAGGTCAACACGGTTTTGTGCCCAGAAAAAGTACACAAACCCAACTGATAGCACACTATGAAAACATATACAACAAGTGAGCAAGTCCTGAACGCGGACATGGTCCTCGTAGAGGACATACCTCCGCCAAGGTGACCTAGAGCGCCATATGTCCTAGAATCATGAATTGATGTGACTTCGACTTTCAAGTAACGTTTGACCTTTAATTTAGCTTAACCATTCAATGGCCTTGGCAGTGACCTTGACCTTAATGTGACTTTGACCTTCACATGACCTTGACCTTTGACCTTTATAAATTTGAACATCACCCATGGGTTGCGCCTGGACTAGGACTTCCCTGTTGGCTTATGCAAAAGTCAGTGCTTTATTTCTGTCTCTTGATATGGCCACTTATGTCATAGTGACACCAGTGACCCCTGTGACCTTGACCTTGGGGTGACCTTGACCAAAATTTAATCAGTTCTTCCATACACATTGGGGAACTACTTGGCCAAGTTTGAAGTGATTCCGTGTAGAAATGTGGCCTCTACGTTGTCCACAGACAGACAGACAAACAGAGAAACAAACAAACAAACAAACAAACCGAACCGAAAACATAACCTCCGCCGCGGAGGTAAAAATATGATAAATGAAACAGACACAGATGTGATCTATTTAGATTTTGCAAAAGCCTTTGACAAGGTAGACCATAATATATTAGAGAAAAAAATGAGAAAGCATAATATTGTGGGAAAGATAGGAAAATGGGTAAAAGAATTCCTGCAAAACAGAAAACAGATAGTGGTTGCAAATTACGAGAAATCAGATGAAGCTTAGGTAATATCTGGCGTGCCACAAGGTACGGTATTAGCTGCACTGCTGTTTGTTATTATGATCTCAGACATAGACTGTGATGTTGAAAACTCTGTAGTGAGAAGTTTCGCCGATGACACAAGAATAAGTAGAGAAATTACTTGTGATGAAGATAGGAACTCGCTACAAAGAGATCTAAACAAAATATATGAATGGGTGGAGATAAATAGGATGGTATCTAACTCCGATAAATTCGAATCAATAAATTATGGAAACAGAGAAGGAATGGTATATGCATACAAGGGACCTAATAACGAGACAATCACAAACAAGGAATCAATTAAAGAACTTGGTGTAATGTTAAGTAGGAATGTGTTATGCAATGACCAAATAGCAACACTGTTGGCTAAATGTAAAGCATAAATGGGAATGTTATTCAGACACTTTAAAACAAGAAAACCTGAACACATGATTATGCTTTACAAAAATTATGTACGCAGTACACTCGAGTACTGCAATGTGATATGGTACCCACACTACAATAAGGATATTGCACAAATAGAGAGTGTACAAAGGTCCTATACTGCTAGAATAGAAGAAGTTAAGGACCTTGACTACTGGGAAAGACTGCTATTTTTTAAACTATACAGTCTAGAAAGGAGAAGAGAACGCTATATGATAATACAAGCATGGAAGCAAATAGAAGGAATTACTGAAAACATCGTGGAGCTAAAAATATCAGAAAGAGCAAGCCGAGGTAGATTAAGAGTGCCAAAAAATAGACCAGGAAAACTAAGGAAGGCGCACAGGACATTAATCCACTACGCACCAGCATCGATAATGCAGCGACTATTAAATGTGCTGCCAGCTCATATAAGAAACATATCAGGAGTGAGCGTAGATGTGTTTAAGAATAAGCTCGATAAATACCTAAGATGCATCCCAGACCATCCAAGACTGGAAGATGCAAAATACACCGGAAGATGCATTAGAAACTCTCTGGTGGATATACGAGGTGCCTCACACTGAGGGACCTGGGGGAACCCAAACAAAAAATAAGACAAGGTAAGGTAAGGCTCTCTCTCTCTCTCTCTCTCTCTCTCTCTCTCTCTCTCTCTCTCAATGATTTAGTCAAGTTATATCTTTCACTGAGTATAATCCATTAAAGCCATAGGCCTAGACCCGATTTCTTATTTACTCATGATAAAACCAAACACTTGGGCCTCTTTGCCGACTAACATGATATTCCGAACCCGAGTAGATTGTTTCATATCAAGAACCTACTTGAATAAGAATTCTTAAAAAAGGGTTTGTTAACGTGTGCTTCTGAGTAATGGAATATATCGCAAATTAATGGGTGTTTGCGCTGTCAGTGCAACTTTTCAGAGGCATAGAGGTTTTTTAACATCTATCTGGTTTCGGTTTCTTTTTAAGGTTTTCCTTTTTTTATTAATTCGAGAAAATAAGAGGTAGAGATGGAGGATAAAGACAAATTAGAAATAATCATCAGCAAATCTAAGTTCTCTCTCTCTCTCTCTCTCTCTCTCTCTCTCTCTCTCTCTCTCTCTCTGCTATTTCAATGTTGAGAACTGTAATTGAGATTGATAGAGAAAGATAAAGACACTGTAGTGAAAGTAATGATATATGCAAATGATATGCGGTCCTGGTAATAATAACTTTACCCCAACATTGATGTCAACTTTTAAACTAACAAACATTGTCCAGCTAATTAAAATTATACCTAAAATGAACGGCAAACTATTTTTCTTTTGATACCTAGCTGTTTCTGGATATAGGCCTACTAGTTGCAGGTTCATAATTTTAAGACTCGTCTCAGAAATAGGCAAATATGCACGAAGTGAACTGTTGAAATACTACTTAATTTATGAATGAAATTAGTAACTAGATTTTACCTGTAAGCAAAAAATCTATAAACTTTGCTTATCCAACATACCAAATATTCTATTAGAAATTATTATTTGTATTTAAAGTTACACTGAAATTTAAATTGAAGTTATGAATGTTACAAATTTTAGAAAATAGATATCATAGATCCATATCAATAAAGATATTATAACAGTGAAGCAAATTTGTTACGTAAGTTTCCCCAATAACATTAATACTTTGACAATATGCGTATACATTAAAAAAAAAAAATTTCTATCTATATACCAAGGCACTTTCCTCAATTTTGGGGGGTAGCCAACATAAAAAAAAAAAAAAACGTAAAGGGACTTTTCCTCTTTTCGCTCCTCCCAGCCATACGAAGGATTCAGCCTAGTTTGGCTGGTACTGCTAGGGTTCCAGAGACGGTCCGTGTCGGTAGGAAACCCAAAGTAAGCATTCCACACTAAAGCAGACTCTTACGGAAATGGCAAATTTCCCAAGGCATTAGATATTGGGAATCCAATTCCCATTCTTTTAAGCTAATGAGAAATTTCATCAGCACCTATCTATTCATGGAATCGACCATTCCAATTACGAAGGTTTTTCAAAATATTGGATCTCGAGTTTTTATTTCTTACAAGACTTTAGAATTACCTGTCCAGAAAAATTATGATGTTCTATTATTTAACTGGAAGATGTATTTATATCTATTTTTATATTCTACTTACCCGACTAAAACATGACTATGTATCGTTTTGAAGAATATACGTGTATACAAATGAATATGCTATGACAATATATAATTTTAAAGATTAAAGGTTGAAAATAAAGATTATACATATTAAGTATGTGTATAGGCTATATAACAACAAAGGCAACCACAACATATCCAGCCGTTTTTAGTCCAGCGCAAGACAAAGGCCTCAGACATGTCTTATTCATGTCTAGGGTTTGGCCATTATTCATAATCACGCTGGTTATTGTGGATTGGTGATGGTGGGAAACTTTCGTCTGAACGATCACAGCAAACCGACCTGGTATCGGTATCCCTGACTAGTACAACTTTGTTTATCATGGCGATACGCAAACCCTTTCACCACGTTAAGGTATCCCCATCCATATAACTATATCAAGATTTCCTTACGTTTATGTGTCTGTCTTTTATGGGTTTAATATGACCTTTTCATTCAATATATTGAAGGTGATTCATTGGAATATCCTGTGCCCTTTTTACTAGAGTTTTTTCGTAAGTGTGTTTTTTATCATAAGAAATATTAAATATTAGAATTTAGTAAATATGGAAAAGGTAACTGCTTATTTTTTTTTAAACAGAGAGAGAGAGAGAGAGAGAGAGAGAGAGAGAGAGAGAGAGAGAGAGAGAGAGAAACCCGATGCACAATAGTATTAAGTGTCACGGAGGTGAAAGCTTTATTTAGCCCTATATTTTTGCAGAACATTGACTGATAACATTTGCTAATTTTAATAGATTTTCTTTCTGTGATATTGTTTTACAAAAGTACATTGCATAGACTAATGGAAATAAGATTAGGTTGGATAATAAACTCCTGCGACCATCAATAGTCAATCAACAACTGCAATAGATTAATTGTTAAGGTCAAGTTAGTGAATAATTGGGAAACTTTTTCAGGCCTTTCTTCTGTCGTCCGTTTTGGGTATTGTATAATAACTAGTGTATTAATTTTGATTTGAGAGAGAGAGAGAGAGAGAGAGAGAGAGAGAGAGAGAGAGAGAGAGAGAGAGAGCTATCATATGCAAAGTAATTAATGCCTGAATTTTTCATCATTAATAAAAAAAAAAAAAAAAAAAAAAAAAAGTTGGTCGTTTGATACGTGAAGAGACCGTAACCTTTTATGGATTTACATTGTTAAACGTTTTTTCAAAAATTCAAGCGACAAAAAATATCGTTTAACTTTTATATCCGTCGTTTTTACTCATGATAGATAATATAGAATTCTCAAATAAAAAGCAAGAGAAAACATTCCTGCAAAAATATGTAATTTGATATGCATTGACCATGATATGCCTTAAATATGTTTTTCTGGAATCTTTATTTTTATAACAGTATTGTTTGACCTAAATACGGAAAATATTGTCTTTTTTCCATATATTCGTGATACATGCACATAGAGACAGCAAAACTCTCTGTGAATAAAATATATTTTTTCATAAGAAATAGCTCCTTTATTATTATGTAATTACCTTAGCCCAATTCATTTCGAACGTTATGTTTAGATAGTCGCATATTTGTTTGTATGTCTGTCTACGTTTTTGTGAGTCTCACAACTCAAATAAAATTTCTCCGAATCTCATGAAATTTGGTGGGATGATTGGCCATGATTCAAGGACAATTCAATTAGATTTTGGGAGGGATTGCGTCAAAGGTCAAGGTCAATGTCATGAAAAGGTAAAACTGGTCTCTTTGCTATACCGTGGTCAATTTGTATCTGATGTGCATTAAACTAGTGCCAATATGTCCATAATTGAATTGCCGATCTTATGACAAACAACACGGTGTCGGCGAAGGTATGTGCTCTACCGAGTGCCTGTTCTAGTTTAGTAATAAGACAGATTATTATTATTATTATTATTATTACATACTAAGCTACATCCCTAGTTGGAAAAGCAAGATGCCATAAGCCAAGTGTTTTGTATTGCCTGTGTAGAAAATTATTTTACTCCCTTTAGAATCATGTCGTTGCCTCTTCTTTAAGTAATTAAATACTGTAGATAATATACAGTTTATTATATATTTTCGAATATGTAAGGGGGCGTTAATACAAAATTATACACACAAAATATAAAACAGCAAATATATTTATTTTCTCTAGAATAAAAATACTATTTCGATTCATAAAAAGTTATATCATTTCAAAGTTACTTTTTTCTTATTAATTTTATGAAAGCATAATGAAGTTATATATTTGCTTCCGTAACGACCTATCGTATTCTCACATCTATTATGCATTTGAGTCTTGCATACCTGCTCTGCATTTTGATGGATCTTGTTCCTTTGTGTTTTTGTGCAAATATCATTACAAGTAAAAATATTTGTGTAAATATATTGCCATAAAAGGCTAAGAGATTACAGGTAGGCACATAAACACACACAGACACGCACATATGTATTTACTCTTCTCTCTCTCTCTCTCTCTCTCTCTCTCTCTCTCTCTCTCTCTCTCTCTCTTTCTCTCTCTCTCTCTTTCTCCTCTCTCTCCTCTCTCTCTCTCTCTCTCTCTCTCTCTCTCTCTCTCTCTCTCTCTCTCTCTCTCTCTCTCTCTATATATATATATATATATATATATATATGAGTATTGTCACAAACCACATATACTTGCGTACTTTCCAATTCAATCCAACATGGGAAGAATACCCAAAGGGACATTCCCTAGATAATTCTTTCTCCTCGGACCAAGCTCAAAATTAAGTCTTAGGATTAAACAAAACTATACACTACACATGCAACCAAATTATCAAGAGAGATATAAGTTGGTGATATAACTGTTATAATATTACCATGCAATACAATCTTAGGAATTTGATATTGGGGTAAAGATATGTTTATTTTGTATACCTGAATTTGTAAAGAATATCTATAGCAGAGTTGATATCAACTTATATATCTCTCGAGTTTTGTTTTCGTTCTGAGTCATAGGTTTTCATTCTCCTGGGGTAAATGCATTATCAAGATGAATTTCCATTGAAGTCTTTTGAAAGGGCCAAGGAAATTTCTATATAAATGCAATACATGACTGAATACCGAAAGCAAAAAACACGCTTATTACCACCAAAATTATCATAAATGGCTGTATGTTGCAGACTTACCAATCAGCTATTTTGGTGAAGATGAAATGATCTTAACTCAAAAGTGAGAATAACTGAATTCAAAAGGGACATAACAGGAGAGTTGAAATCAAAGAGTTAAAAATAAACTTGCATCTATCTGGGTAGCTTGCTTGGTTAAGTCTACAGACTAGTTTTCCTTCCATTCAAAGGCATAGGTTCAAATCCTGCTCCTTGTTGACACAATCATGATGAATTAATTTCCCTAATGGTATCTATCTATCTATCTATCTATCCATCTATTTATTTCATTGGCTTACGCCGCTATATACATACATATATATATATATATATATATATATATATATATATATATATATATTATATATATTATATATATATATAAAGGTATATATATATGTATATATATATATATATGTATGTATATATATATATATATATATATATATATATATATATATATATATATATATATATATATGTATGTGTATGTATGTATATATGTATGTATATGCATATACACTATATCCCTGCTACCATAATAACAGGGAGGACTGCTATGATAAAAAGTGGTATATTGGAAAGCCTTGTACATGGAATTTGATATATAGTTATTTCTATAAATATAAGTCAGATAGACACAACAGGAAGAGGTTATCACTTCAGGTATTTCTATGCCTTATTTTCCCCCTTATTATTATTATTATTATTATTATTATTATTATTATTATTATTATTATTATTATTATTATTATTATTATTAGCTAAGCTACAAGAATATTTGCAAAAGCAGGATGCTAAAAAAGCACGCTAATAGAAGAAGGAGAAGGATGCTATAAGTCAAAGGGCTCCAACGGGGTAAAATAGCCCAGTTTGGAGAGGAAATAAAGAATTAAATAAACTACAAGAGAAGTAATGAACAATAGAAATAAATATTTCAATAACAGTAACAACATCAAAATAGATCTTTCATACATAAACTACAAAGAGATATTTTTTGCGATAACAAAGTTAGTGACGGATTCGTTAACAGACAGAAATAAAAAATTCGTCCTCAGCTCTTTAAAACAAACAATTTCTGCCATGGGAATCTTATCATAATCGTCTTCCATTGTACGAAGATTGACAAACTCTCTCAACTCTACATGAGACCTTGAGATGACAGTTCCACTGATGGACGGACAGATGTATAAAGAGGTAAAGAATCTCCCCTTTTACTAAGGTAGATTGAAATACTTCCAAGTGTGTGTGTGTGTGGGGGGGGGGGGGGGGGGTTCTGTCGTAGTGCAAATCAAACAGCAATCACTTTTGTAACCCTTCGGCGTTTATATAGATTCCTGTGTACCCTTAAACTTGAGGATGAAAAAGAGAAATAATGATATTTATATTGCAGTGTAATTCTATTATTTAATCTCATTGCAGATTACATCATATATTGCACTGCACTGGCTATTTTCTCAGATCCAATGCACCCCCTGAAGCGTACAAGTGTACCACTACAGTAAAGGTACACATACCCCTGCTTTAAAACCCTGTCCTAAACCATAAAAGGATTTACTGCCGGACAAATAAAAGAAAAAAAAGTAAATAAACGATTGCTAAAATCGATGGAATAACTAGTCATCCAAATTGACAGAGGATAGTTAGTAAGCAAAAACATCAATACAATTGCACTTACAAAAAAGAAAAAGAAAAAAATAGTTTCAAGGTTTTACAGCAATGTGAATGAGATATCTGGAACAAAGTATATTGGCAAAGCTCTAGTTCTTAAAGCGCAACAACTAAGGCCATTACTGGGAGATGTTTATCAATTTTGATGAAAGATAATATTCAACTGTATTTTGTCAATAACACGAGCTTGGTAGTCTTTATATATCTAAACAATAGATTCCTATTACAATAGTGATGAAACAAACGATCTAGAGCATAAATAAAAGGTTGCTAACATCACTTAAAATACCGGAAGTCTTGTTAACGTTATAAATTTTGCTGGCAAAACTGGACAGATGTTTCCTTATTCATTAGGGAAAGAGCTTGAAGTTGAATATAGCACTGTTTATTGTTAGATATAAGAAATCATTCAGTACATTATCAATCAAGCACTGAGAGTCAGTGAGGGAACACGTATACAAGATCACTTACTCAATAATGTCCTAGATTTGCTAGAGTACAGCCTCATTCTAACTGGCTAAACTACATATATCATTTATTTGTTACTTATATCTGTATTCAAATTAAAAGTACATACACCATCGAAATAAGGATATTATGAACTTTGAAACTCTGTTGTATGTAATATGATCTTTAACATTTTTGGGCATTTATTTGAAATTCGTTGTATAAAAAAAAAAAAAATAGCCTACGGTTCAAAAAATTTATTTCTGTCACCTAGGCAACGTTAACTTAAGATACAGAAAGAAACTTATTTTCTACACAATATTAATCTGGAAAAAAATGTCTGTGGTTCATACTTTCAATGTTTAACGAACGTTCCTATTGTCCTTAG
Organism: Palaemon carinicauda; assembly: GCF_036898095.1. NCBI lineage: Eukaryota > Metazoa > Arthropoda > Malacostraca > Decapoda > Palaemonidae > Palaemon > Palaemon carinicauda. The sequence goes on from NC_090738.1 coordinate 108,421,120, forward strand.
TTACCAATGCACTATTCGTACTCTACAGCCTTCTAATATATTTCACATAGAAGTTCCTTTTATGTAGATCCCATGTGTATTCACCTATTCAGTTCTCGTGGCTGTTCTAGTTATTAAAACCGTTTAGAATATGTAAGACTTCATAGTCATTAAATAACTTTTCCTTTTACATTTAGTCGATCACTACAGTACTGTTTCGACAAAACTTTGTCTTTATCAAGTGATTACTGAATACCTAAGTTTACAATTAATTTTATACAAAGCCTCTATCACTTGACCAAAACTTCAAGTTGTGAACATAATCTACCAAATTTCACCTTTTTAAAGATTTAAAGGTCCATCATGAATGGCAGAACCAAGGAACAAGGACATTATCCTATCAAGCAGGACAATCCCCCAGAAACTGACCATATATGCAGTACATATGATCAGAGCACAAGTCCCCTCTCCACCTTAGCTAGGACCCTCGAAGGCCAGGCAATAGCTGCTGAAGACTCGGCAGATAGACCTATAGGCTCCCCCAAACCTCCCAACCTTAGATCATCAGGATAGCGAGGTTGCAGCGACCAAAGGAACTAACGAGTTTGAGCAGGACTCCAACCCCAGTCTGGTGTTCACTAGTCAAGGATGTTACCAAATCTGCCACCGCAACCTTTTGGCCACATCTTCATCAAAGAAAAGTAAGGTACACACTGTTAGTACAAGTGGGTGTACAATTTGCCTCCTATCACGATTGTCTACCTTGCACTAAGTTTGATTAAATTCTTTTCAGTTTTGCAGGAGTTCTGACATATGGTCAGCCAAGCTGATGACCTACCACCAGGCAAATCTATGCCTATACGCCTAAGAGACAGGCAGACGAGATAAACTGTCCAATATTTGTTCAAACAAATTTAAGGTTATAAGCCTGAGGTAATGCCAGAAAAGAGAAAATATCTTCTTCGTGTAATTCTATGCATATACCCCTGAGAGAGAGAGAGAGAGAGAGAGAGAGAGAGAGAGAGAGAGAGAGAGAGAGATACCCTTCTATTATTTAATTGTAATAAGATGAATTCAAATTAGCATTTAAAGAGTAGAGGCCCTTAATCATACTTGCAGATTCTCATTAGCTATAAAAAAAATTAATTCATAAACCTTTGTAGAAAATTCCTGTATTCGATTATTCTTTCTATATTTAAAAAAATACTTGTTTGTAAACTCAATACGAAAACTACTAGAGATATAAATTTTATACATGATACAATCTAATCTTCAACTCATTTGCTTCTGTCGCCAGTAAAAAAAAAGGGTTTCAAAACAAAGGAATTTCCAAACAATTATCTTCAAAGGGCATTAAGCTAATAATAAGCCAGCTCTCTTTGAATAGCAATATTAATGATAGTGTTTTTATTAGCAACACAATGTGATATTTTTTTTTTAATTTGATAAACAGGAAAGCGCCAGATAATGTCAGTTAGCTGTCAGCAACCGATAGGAGGAGAAAAGTTTTTAGACATTTTCTAATTAAACGTTTGAATAATGACGAGAGGTATGATGTATCGTAGACCTGGCTTTGAACTCCTGTAGTTGATTAAAGAAGAAGAGTATTCATGATCTTCAGGGAGAACTGCTCACAACAATTTTGTCGAAGAATATACCTGCTTGCCTCTCTCTAAAACTGTCATATGATATTTTGTTCTACTCCTGACTTTTAAAAGAATCTCGAATATGGTTTTCTATGTTTTACCTTCGCCAACGAAGTTGGGAGGAAATTATGTTTTCGTCCTTATTTGTGTTTGTCTTTTTGTGTGTTGGTGAACAACTTCCTGGCCATAATTTTACTCATTGAGTAGTGAAACTCTCAGGGATTAATTGTTATGGTGAGATGTGGAAGTGATTCAATTTTGAAAGTTCTAGGTCGAAGGTCATGATCAAGATCGAGTAAAAGGTCGATCGAATTAACTAAGCTTAACCCCAAGTTCGCACATGGTTATCTCACAGACTCCAAATACGCCTAAGGTCTAAATTAATTCTAGGGAACGGCAAGCTGGTTTCAAGAAATAAGCTGCCGTGTTGGAGGTCTGCACTCTCAGAGTGTTTTGCTAGTTTTATTAATGTTGTAAATACATATATTTTATCTATACTTTTAAAACTATCACATATTTAGATATTCTACGTACTTTGAAAGAAATCCTGATTATGGTTTATATGATTTTAATGTTTTAACTTTATATATTTTTATTAATACTCTTAACGCGATTATTATGGCTATCTGAGTGTTTTTTTTTAACTATATTATTATTATTATTATTATTATTATTATTATTTTTAGTATTATTAGTATTATTAGTATTATTATCATCATCATCATATCTCTCTCTCTCTCTCTCTCTCTCTCTCTCTCTCTCTCTCTCTCTCTCTCTCTCTCTCGTGTTTTAAAAATGCATACCATTTTAAAGTCAGTGTATTGATGTGCCTCAAAACGTAATTTTATACATTTTTGTATTATTGTTCGAGGTGATTTCATAGTTTCGCTTTGCCAATTAGTAAATTATCTGTTATCCTCTTTATATATATATATATATATATATATATATATATATATATATATATATATATATATATATATAAATATTTTTAAAGGGTAATGAAATAGTGGTAAAGTTCTCCATCCTTACCCTAAGCAGCCTAGCTTCTAGAGAAAATCGTAATCCTCTGATGTAAATGCGATTTAATGATATTTCTTAGAATCTGTACAAATTAAGTTTTTTTTTGTAATTTTGCTATGAAATTACTCTGAAATTATGGATGCAGCAGTCATAATAATAATAATAATAATAATAATAATAATAATAATAATAATAATAATAATGATGATGATGATGATGATGATGATTATCAGAAAAAAGAAGGATGTAATTTTACAATTAAGCTTAAAGACAAGTGTAACGTTTACCTTTTATTTTACTTAAGAGAGGAAAATCAGTTAACGTTTATAAAACAGGAAAAGCATATTTAACGTTAATAAACTCTTTTGAATATCTAAAAATATTAGGTTACCATTCAATGATTTGCTTAGAACGTAATTTTTCACTTTTCTTTTCTTTTTTGTATTACGTATACTGTTGAATTACTCCCTGAGAGTATGTAACATAAAAATTTCCCGTAATAAACTCTTTTAAATATCCGAGAATATTAGGATGACTATGCAAGGAATTACTTTGAGACATAGTTTTTTATTACCTTTTTGCATTGTAAGAGTATGTGATATACAAATTTTATCTCCCATTAACTTATAAACATGTTTTAGCTAAAATAAAATCAACGAAAAAGCAATTACTTTAATTTACTAACCAATAAAACAAATAAAGATAAATGTAATAAAATTTGCAAATGCTTCTATCTATTTCCCATCTTTTTTACCAATACTGTGAAATGAATTAAATATTTCCTTTCAATTTCACTTCTGATATTGAACGTCGATGCTTCAAATTGAATTTAGATAAAGTGAATTAGTATTTCATTCTTCATAAATAAACTCAGCTGGTCTCAGCTTGATAGAGAGGGACTTGGACACAGATATAAGAGCTTTATAGTTTGCCTCTGAATCAGGCTGTGAGCAAATCATAAATGAAGCTACTCACAGGTCATGTAATTGCTTGGACCTTGTATACACTAACTATCCTGGCGTTATAACTAGTAAGGTTGGTTCTCCAGTCGGGACCTCTGATCATGCCTTGATTTCATTAGTAGTGAAGACTGAGCAGCCTGTCCCTGATATATCATAGTCTTGTGAAATTAAATGAAATCCCAAGCAGACTGGAATGGGATTTTGCATGATCTTTTGTCCTTGAATTGATCACAATTATATAGTAGTGTGGATCCTGTTGTCCCTTTGAATGAGAATCTAGCCAACATAATTGATAGGCGTTTCCCTTCTAGCGTGTTAAGGTACCGAGTGAAGGACAAACCGTGGTTCAATGATGATTGTAGACTTGCTTTTTTGGAGAAGCAGGAGGCCTATCATCTTTGGAAGGGTAACAGATCAGATTTGACCTGGAATAACTATACTCAGCTTCGAGCTTTTGCTCAGAGTTTATACCTCAACCGAGAAGGAGTACAATTTAACCATAAAAGAAACAATTTTTTGGTACAACTCAAGAACATAAATGGTGGTCTACCCTTAAATCTGCACTCTTTGGTGTAGATGCAACAGTTCCTCCTTTACTTAAACCAGATGGCTCAGTCACTCACCTTCCAAAGGGAAAGGCAACCCTTTTGGCTGATGTTTATGACAGTAAACAGAGTAATGAAAAACTTAAACTTCCTCATTCCTGTTTTCCTAAGGCTAAACTAACTAGTTTAGCTTTTCGATCTCGTGAAATTAAAGCTCTTTTGATGGACCTTGATGCTTATGGAAGTGTAGGCCCAAATGGTATTTGTCTTTTGTTTTTATAAAGACATCAGATTTTTTTAGCTCCAAAGTTATCTGTTATTTTTCGCAAGTTAGCAAGACGTGAAGCTTTTAGCACTTGTTGGAGAATTGATAATGTTACTCCTTTATGTAAATGTATTTGTGGTAGCTCAAAACTTATTGATAGGTTTGCTGAAGGTGATCATCTATTCCCTAGTTTGCAATTTTGGTTTTCGTAAAGGCCTTGGAGCATGTGATGCCCTTCTTACAATCTCCAATGCTGTACAAAAATCCCTTGATTGTGGTCAGGAAATTCGTATGATTGGCCTAGATTTTAGTGCTGTCTTTGACCGTGTTAATCATGAGGATCTTGTTTTCAAACCCAAACAGTTGGGAGTGGGTGGGTCGTCTCTTAGCATTATTATTGATTTTTTTAAGTAATAGATCTCAAAGAGTTGTTGTTGATGGGAGCCATAAGGAGTATAGGAATGTGATATCCGGTTTTCCACAGGGTAATGTTCTTGGCCCATTACTTTTCATTGTGATTCTCGACAGCAAATTTACTATTGAGAAACATATTAGGTGTGTGTCCTCTTCAGTTGCACAAAAAAAATGGCTTATTGAGAAAGTCTTTTAAGATTTTCGGTGATCAATCTATTTTGAAGAAGTGTTTTAATTCTTTCATTCTTCCTTGTTTTGAGTATTGTTCTCCTGCCTGGTCTTTAGTTGCTGATTCTCATCTTAATTTGTTGGACATAACCTACGGTCTATTAAATTTCGTATTCTTAATCTAGATATTAATCTTTGGTGCCGTCGTTCAATTAGTTCATTATGCATGTTGCATAAAATTTTTCATAACTCTGACCATCCTTTACATTCAGATTTCCCTGGACAGTTCTATCCTGTTCGTAATACTAGGCAGGCATTTAATTCTAATAGCCAGGCCTTCTCCATCATGAGGCGCAATACTACACAGTATTCTAGAAGTTTTATTCCAGCTGTTACCAAGTTCTGGAATGATCTTCCTAATCGGGTAGCTGAATCAGTAGAACCTCAAAAGTTCAAAGTTGGAGAAAATATCTTTATTTTGACCAGGCTAACATGAGTCTTTTTATAGTTTATATATGACATATCTATTCTTGAAGTTGTTAATAGTTTATATAGGACATATCTCTGTTTTGACGTTGTTACTGTTTTTAGAATGATTCATGGCTAATTTTTTTTTCTCATCTTCTATTCATTTTGTTATTTCCTTTCCTCACTGCGTTATTTTTCCCTATTGGAGCCCTTGGGCTTACAGCATCTTGCTTTTCCAATTAGGGTTGTAGCTTGGCTAGTAATAATGATAATAATCATATGTGCATATGGTCAGTCCAGGATATTGTTCTGTCCTTTACCTTTGCCACGTATGAGCTACCTTTAAACATGGAGAATTATAAGTTTATATCAATTTTTTCAGTTTTAATGCATCCATACCTAAACTTATTTGATTTTAAAAGGAAAATTACCTCTTCATCCTACAAAGGGACATGGAATTTCCATTGGATAGAACCACTCCTGCTTTTCCCAAAATAAACGGATCCCTGTTGTATCAGAGTAAAATGATAACGATGGGAGGCATCGCTGGTGCTATGTTTCGACACCGAAAACTTATAAAATCACTGTCCAAATACATTTACGTATTTAACAAAAGAGCAAAGTGAAAATGTAATGGCTTTTATCAACGTGAAAATTCTCATTCCTTTTTCGGACTAGGCATTTTATTCTTTTTAGAAAGCATTTTCTTTTGCATCCTTTGTTATCCTTTCCCGATAGATTTTCCCATTATGTCTCGAATGAAATGCTTTTATAAAATCTTAATTTGAATTTTGTATTTGAATAGAAGGTAGAACTTAAAATGAATGTAAGTTGTTTTAAATGAAAACAGCGAATTTTTTTTAGATTTAAAGTTATAATTTGAGGCCATGGGAATCTTTTTTTTTTTTTTTTTTGATTATTCGATATTACTTGATATCGATCAATAAACTACCCAAACTAAATTTATTCACATTTGCCAGCGAATCTTACATAAATATATAAGCATATAATGATAAAAAGTAATTCAAATCTTTATCGAAACACATATGATTGTTTAAGGGACACCTAATGATGGAACAAATTTACCTATACAATACCTCAAGTTCAAAACTATCCTTATACATACACGCACGTACGCACACACAGACACACAAACATAAATAAATATATATATATATATATATATATATATATATATATATATATATATATATATATATATATATACATATATATATATATTTATTTATTTATTTATTTATTTATTTATTTTTTTATTTATTTATCCCTTTCTGTGTGGGAATACGTTTACTTGGAAGAGGGGTTTGCGTATCGCCATGATCAGCAAAGCTGTACTTGTCGGGGCCACCCATACTTGGTTAGTTTTCTGTGGGCGACCAGACGAGAATCTTCGACCATCCTCAATCCGCACTGACAGCGTGGTGTTGAGAACTGACCAAACTCCAAACATGAATTGACATTTCTGAGTCCTTTGTCCTGTTTTTGACCAAAAACGGCTGCATTTGTTGTTGTTGTTGATGTTGTTGAATATACTGAGTGTAAGTTTGTTTATATTATATGTATATACACATATTCTTGCATGTATAGTGTATATACATATGTATATTTTTTCGAGTTTATGTTTATATTTATTTTTACAAAGATGCTTTTGCAAAGCCAACTTATATCAATAGACATGAATAACAACATTGGAGCAACCTAATATTTCAGACGTTTATTTGTGTTTGTCAGTATCAAACAAAAGAGCTTCCTAATTATTGAGAAATACACTTCAGTGGAAAATACCTTCTTACCATCTCGCGGAAGAAAACTGCAAAAGATTTACCACAAACAGATGCCAAAACCTTCCTCCCAAAGATGTTGGGAGAATGGAGGTTGGAATTGCATGAATAGAAATTGCTGATCAAATTTGTTCCATGGTGAGAAAATAGTCAGTGCCATTACAATAAACTCTCATCGAAACTGTTTACCTGACATTGCTTTGGTTGAAAGAAAATTCTACATATTGCGAACTTTTTCAAAACAAATATCCATTCAAAGTTGATTTTACTCTCTCACTAAATATCAATATTGGTTGTCTTTTTTTTTATTAAAAGTAAATTATATTTTTTTGAATATGCGTTAGGCTATCTAACAATTTGCTGCTATGTTCATATTTCTGACCCAATGACCAAAGATCTTTTAACGCCAATTTAAACAAAAGGGTTGCATCAATAAATGTGTCTACCTGTATAGTTTTCCATTATTCTGATGATTGGAAAGTTTCTCATTTCATCATAGAAAATCTAAATTAGTTTTTGGAACAAAAACTATTTTTTTCAAAAAAAAAAAAAAAAAATTGATAATCACTGCTGATATTTACCTAGTCAGTAAAATCAACTTCTTTTGGTTATTTGTTTTGAAAAAATCGAAATATGTAGAATTGTATTTCAGATATATATTTCACCTTGAGTGTTCAAGGATTTTATAAAGTGAAAAAAATATATATGTTGGAAGCTCTCTCTTCCTTAGATGTACCCTATTTTCTTAAGGAGGATTCAGTATTTGAATGATCTTTCTTCGTGCTTCAACCTTTGGTTTTCATAATTCCTTGAATGAGTATTTGACCTCAGGAAAGTAAATGATTTGTTATAACAGCAATTCTAAAACAAGTTCGGGCTTATGATATTAATGCCTCTAATTGTTCAGTGGCTTCTTTCCTTTGGTAAGGGTGAAAGAGACTCTAGCTGAGACAAGCAGTTCATCCAGGAGAAGGACACTCCAAAACCACACCATTGCTCTCTAGTATTGGGTAGTGCCAGAGGCTCTCTATCATGGTCTTCCACTGTCTTGAAGTGGAGTTCTCGTGGTCGAGGGTACACTCTGGCACACTATCCCATCTGTTTCCTTATTTCCTTTGTTCACTTAATAATAATAATAATAATAATAATAATAATAATAATAATAATAATAATAATAATAATGATAATAACAATAATTCACGTTTCAAATGATTTGCATAATGTCAAGAATGAACGACATATAATTTCATACACATAGCAAAAGTAAATCCAAATACACAGACACGCACACCCACAAACCTATATGCATACACACACGTCTGTACGTATATGGATGTATATATTCAGATAGAGATATATATGTATGTGCATGATGTTTCAGCAAATTCATGCATACCTTTATAAAGGCCCTCCTTTGAGAGCTTTAGAAACGTGCAAACTAATACAGATAGATTTTTTTTTTTAACCGGACTTTCAATTTCAAAGTCTTTTCATTATAGCTGTGTTTCAGGATGGGAATCAGGTCAAGATGACTTAAAGAATATAAGCATAATTTCAGGCACGAGTAAATATTTGAGTATATGGAACGAAAAGAGCATTATATCATATAAGAGAGAGAGAGAGAGAGAGAGAGAGAGAGAGAGAGAGAGAGAGAGAGAGAGAGAGAGAGAGAGAGAGAGAGAGAGAGAGAGAGAAATTATAGACTCGTATAGCAAACGAACCAAATTATGAATGAAAATGATAAACGAAAGACTGAGGGAATATATAAAGTATAAATTAAAACTCCAAACCTTGAAACGCTTCGAGAACTTCTCTTTTTTTTTCACATGAAAGAGACTTTCCAACCTCGGTCATATTTGAATAGGACGATTACAGATTAACAGTCTCCGACTACAGTCTTCTTCAGAGCCGTACTTCAGCGAGGATACTTTAGGAGGATTAAAGGTACCCTTCCTGGGTAAAATTCTGGCATCAAAGAGGTTCCTTTTGCTGAAGGAAACACAGCAGGATAAGGACTTTAGGGAGAGATGAAGAGTAAAGAAGAATTCGGAGGTAGACCGGGAACACATAAACATGCATATTTTAATATACGTTTATATTTATATATATATATATATATATATATATATATATATATATATATATATATATATATATATATATATATATATATATATATATATATATAAGCATATATATACATATATAAATACATATACAGTATATATATATAAATACATATACAGTATATATATATATATATATATATATATATATATATATATATATATATATATATATATATATATATATATATATATATATATATATATTTGTGTATAATTATATTGCTGAAAATTAACAAAATACCGTGTTCAATTGAAATAAGTTTCCATAGATGGTACCGAGGCCTAGTATATATATATATATATATATATATATATATATATATATATATATATATATATACATATATATATATATATATATATATATATATATATATATATATATATATATATATATATATTTATATATATACATATATATATATGCGTGTGTGTGTGTGTGTGGGTGTGTGTATATATATGTATGTATATATATATATATATATATATATATATATATATATATATATATATATATATATATATATATATATATATACTTCACTGATGACCAAATTTTGACATTAAGAAAGATTAGGGAACAAAAGTAGCAGAACGATTGTAGTTGTTAAGCATATTTTCAGGATCTCACTGAATGAAAGACTAAAGAAATTTGGGAAGTAGTTAAGTGATAATGATTATTGATATAAGTAAATCATGGTTGACATGGTTTGAACATGGAGTAAGGATAGGGGATAGGGGAAAAGGGTGCGTTAAAGAAGGTACGGGAAGAAACTGTTATGGCTGTAATAACAGAAGGAAGCAAATGATTGGATGACGTGGTAGAGTGAACTAGTATATAGAGAAGAGTCTGACGGAGAAAGATGCTTTTGAAGTAGTTGGAGAAGACGCATCAAGGTAACCAGCCCCTTACTCTAAAAATAGCGGTTATTATTATTATTATTATTATTATTTTTATTATTATTATTATTAATAATATTATTACAAGCCAAGCCCCAACCCTAGTTGGAAAAGAAAGATGCTATAAGCCCAAGGGCTCCATAGAGGAAATGAAATAAGGAAATAAATAAATGATATAAGAAGTAATGAGAAATTAAAACAAAATATTTTCAAAACATTAACAACATTGAAACAGATAATTAACATATAGACTATAAAAAGACTTATGTCAGCTTGTTCAACAAAAACATATGCTGCAAGTTTGAACTTTTGAAGTTCTACTGATTCAACTACCCGATTAGGAAGATCATTCCAAAACTTGGTCACAGCTGGAATAAAACTTCTAGAATACTGGGTAATACTGAGCTTATAATGAATGCCTGACTATTAGAGTTAACTACATCCCTAGTATTACGAATTGGATGGAACTGTCCAGGAAGATCTGAATGTTAAGGATGGTCAGAATTATGAAAAAGATTTGTGCAACATGCATAAGGAACTAATTGAATGGCGGTGCCAAAGATTAAAATCTAGATCAGGCATAAGAAATTTAATAGACTGCAAGTTCCTGCCCAACAAATTAAGATGAGAATAAGCAGCTGAAGACCAGACAGGAGAACGATACTCGAAACAAGGTAGATTGAAAGAATTAAAACGCTTTGTCTGAATAGATAGACCACAGAAAATCTTGATTTTCTCAATAAGCCAAATATTTGTTCAATTGAAGAAGACATCCCTAATGTGTTTCTCGAAAGAAGGAATAAGAAAAAAATCTTATTACAGAATACTTTATAAAAATCTGCCACAGTTTCTTTAGTCAATGATAAATCAAACAACCTTCTTTCCAGAACCTTAAAACCATTTATAATCTTCTTTTAAGACGTAAAAGCGATTATGTCTACTTTTTTCCTCTTCCAGCAGTTAATCAGCGATGCTGTGGCCCTTAATTACTGAGAGAAGAGAAGCTAAGATCTTTGTAAACAAAGCTGTTTGCTGATCTAGTATTCTTTTTGGAACACATGTTTACCCGGGAGCTATCTCTCAAACCAGTGGATGGAAATTTTAATCAATTTGTATAGAACTGTTAGCATAGGTTACTGCTGTCTTATCTTAATCAGAGGATATAGATTCGTAAAACAATAGTTCAGATGGGATTTAAAGGATTAGTATAGATATTTTTTTATGATTTTAAAAGATTTGACTTCACGTCATTACATAGTAATGTTTAATGTATGTAACAGTCAATATATAATTCAACAAGTAATAAGACTCTTCATTTCTTGGTAATATATCGTTTTATAGATTCAAAGAACCCGTAAGGTAGAAATGATAATACTCAATGTCTCAAAAATCTCATAAAAGACATCTTATTCAAAATTTCCTTCAATAATCATCCCTCTGTATGTGGTTCAATGTAATTAAAGGTAACATCTTGATTACAAATGAGCCGAGATATATATATCAAGGGGAGTTCATCTCTGTTTATGCCCTTCAAGAGAAGAGATAATCTCAGTAATTACGAAACAATCTATGCTTGCCTCTTCTGATCTCTTCTGATCTCTCTTTCCTTTTTGTTATGAGTTCAAGGACCGATAATTAACGTAATCTATAATCTATTCTTTCAGTCTTCTTACAAGATTTTCTATTACCATACTAATATTTCGTGTTTAAATATCCTTGAGTGTTATTTTCTTATTTTCATCTAATTCTTATTTGCTTGCTTTTTTTCATATATTTATTTTTTGTCTTTGGTGTTTCGGTGATTTATCTCAATTGATCACAATTGATACCTTTTTGTTTGATTTATTCTAAAATTTATATATTTTCATTTATGTCTTGCCATCTTTTATTTCAAAGATATTCTATTTCCATGATATGTCTGTTAACTTCTTGGTTTTATATTTAATTTATTTTACGAATCTCTCAAGTTCTTATTTCCATTTTTAGGAATCCTTAAAACCATATATCATAAGGTGCCAGTATTAAAAGGTTATAAGAGAACATATTTTCTGCCTTTATATTCTGGGAATTATTAAATAAAACAAACCCCGCAAGGAGTCCCCCAAAAACAGACTGACAACGTCATTTATATGAAAAGTTGTCCTTTCGAATAAGATTGACAACATAATTTTCATTAAAAGTTGTCCTTTCAAAGAAGACTGACATCACAATTTTCATGAAAACTTTCCTTTTTAATGACTGACAACATCATTTGCATGAAAAGTTGTCCTTTCGAAGAAGTCTCAAATCACAACTTCATGAAAATTTCTCCTTTCTAATGACTGACAACATCATTTCCATGAAAATTTGTTCTTTTAATTCTTTATACATCGAAGATTCACAACTTCGGTAAAGCTCATTTGGAAAATATGGTTAGGAAGGATAAGAAGAGAGAAAAGAAATTACATGAAAGACCTGAAAGAGTAATCCCAAGAAGACAAAATGATTAAAAGACTTCGGTAAAGAAAATAGAGAATGAGTCAGGAATTACAGGATTGGAAAGAATTGCATGAATAGCTTTGCATAGGAGAATAGACGGTTCGTGTTCACAACAAGAAATTATCTGTTGGTGAAAGACTCTCTCTCTCTCTCTCTCTCTCTCTCTCTCTCTCTCTCTCTCTCTCTCTCTCTCTCTATATATATATATATATATATGTGTGTATATATATATATATATATATATATATATATATATATATATATATATATATATATATATATATATATATATATATATATATATATATATTTAAACGATTCGGTTTATTGTTAATAGTTTTCTGAAATGGTATAACAAAAATGTTTTAGTTTGGAATTTACGACCCGGAAGGACAATTTTTTTTTTCACATATGCAATATACTCATTAAGAAAAATAGTATTGATTACTTCATTGCATCTGCATGCAGAAAAAAAAGTTATGGAACTAAAAGCTATATATAAATATTTTTTCTTCAATCTTTCTCTTCTTCCAGCTTGACAAGGATTCAAACTAAGGTAAACTTACACTTAAGAGATTAATTTTTATTGGCTCTTGAATGTATTTTGTTTGTTCATATTAGGGAAGAATACACCTATAAGAATTGCCTCAAAATATCTTGAATATTCAGTATAGTCTTCAAATGAGAATTTTGACCTTTGAAACATTCTAGAAATAAAACTATTCACGGCAATCGTAAGTTTCTTTTCAAACATGTGTAAACTCCTGCCTAATTTCAGTAAGAAAAACACTTGTTATTATATGCCACTGGGAAGTACATCATTCATAACAATGTATGATAACAAAACCGATTTATAAATGCAATACGTGGACCAAAAGTCAATCCAAATATGGTAAAATAAACTTTGCCTATCTAAACAAACACTAACTATTTCTGACTAGATTTTTTCCAAAACAAACTCATGTTCCAGATAAAAAAAGAACGTAATCTTCTTTGCTAATACATGATCAGAAAACGTTTTACCAAATTACCGTCTGTTTATGCACCTAAAAAGGCAAGTGAGGAATTTCCCTCGGAAGGAAAAGTGATTGATGATTAATCCAGCAACTGCTACGTTGCAATATTTTCATGCGAGAACTTCATTTCTCTAGCGGTGCATGAATGATGTTCATGTCTGCATGGTTATTATTAAAGGGTATTTGGTTATTCAGTATTTTGGGGAACGGGAGAAAAGATTCTTTTTTATCATTACCTCCGCCAACGAAATTGGAAGAAGGTTATGTTTTACCCCGTGTTCGTGTTTTTGTTTGTGTGTGTGTTTGTTTGTGAACAGCTTCCTGGCCACAATTTTAATCATAGAGTGATGAAACTAACAGGGATCGACTGTTATGTAAAAAGCTTGACATAATTAAATTTTGAAAGGTCAAGGTCACGGTCAAACGAAATGTCCAATTCACGTAATCAGCCATAAGTTTGGACATCGTTGTCAAAGAGATTTCAAACTTGGTTCATATTTGAGTGTATGAAAATCCACGCCATATAATACATGATTAAGTCGAAGGTCAAGGTCGAGGCCAAGGTCAAGGTCAAGTAAATGGTCAAATTCCGGTCATCAACCGTATTGCCACATTTTAATCCTAAAATAATGAAACTTGCTGGGATTTTAAACTGATATGTAAAGAGCTGTTATGGCCAAAGGTCAAGGTCGAGCAAAAGATCAAATTCCGGTCATCAACCGTATGCCACAATATTAATCCTAACATAATGAAACTTGCCGGGATTATAAACTGTTATGCATAGAGCTGGAAATGATTATTTATTCTGGGGAAAGGCACGCTGGTTTTGAGAAATAAGGTACCCTGGTGGAGGTCTGCACTCTCAGAGTGCTTTTCTAGTTTCTGTTTTTATCTTATGAAGTTAAATTTTCTGATTGGTATTCTTTTTTTTTTTTATTATTAACGGAAGGTTTCTTAATAACAAATGCACACTAAACTGTTGTGAGAAAATTCTAGTTTCCAGATTCATGAATAAATCGATTGATAATTTCAGTTTCATGAATAAACAAACAAATCTACTTTTGTTAAAATCCAATCGGACCAGCATTATTATTCAAAAAAAAAAGAAAAAAAAAATCTTTGCTATTACTAAAAATATAATGGTTTCATAGTATAAATATATAAAGCATCTATTGGTTTATTCCCCGGTACTTTATGAAGGCTTAAAATATACTTGATACATTTCCCCAGAGGATAGTAAATTAGTATCAATTTCATTGTTTCAAGTGTCCTTTTATATTTTGCGTGAGATATCTAATTATTGCATAAATATATGGCAAAATCCCTTATCTTTTTATCTCTAAATTAATTTCCATGTTAATTTGAGCAGAATTTTCATAAAACGTAAAGACGTTTTGTCTTATTAGACTGTTCATTAGAACATGTTTACAACTTTTGTACATAGAAAATTAGTTTGAAAGTTTCTTTAAAGTTAAGCAAAGGTGTAAAGGCGATTATCAGTATCATTATAAACAGAATTTGATTACCATAAATCAGTTGATTTTTATGGTCCATTATCAACTATTACCTTCATCTCTGAATCCTCTTACTTCATCCAATGTCCAGACTCATTGATATCATATCATTCATATGATTTTCTCTTCACTTTTCTTCAAATTTTACTGAATAACAATAGCATAGGTCTACTTTTCACTATAAATTGGCGGATATTGAGAACTGCTATATTAATAACTTTGTTGAAACAAACTCTATTGCCTTCTCTTCCCTGTTCGCTTTCTCCATATTTTTAGTTCCTCCCTGGAATTTACTGACTTTGTAGTAGTAGTAGTAGTAGAGAGAGAGAGAGAGAGAGAGAGAGAGAGAGAGAGAGAGAGAGAGAGAGAGAGAGAGAGGATTTAGTCTTATATAACATAGATCTCACTACTCAGGGAAATAATTAACGTGTAATATCAACCCACTAACCATAAACAATCGTCCATCGTCATATACACTTCTAAGAAAGAGTCTTTAGAATAGTAATGCTAATCCGGGATAACTGATAGGTCATTAGGGAGAAACACAGAAGCCCTGGGGGAATTTCCCTGTTACGTGGAGAAACCATCCCTTCACGGAGGTGATGAGGACTTGGGTAACCATGGTTCATCTTCACGCAATGCTTCGTATTATCTTGGGAAATCCACACGCAATTTTAATGGTGTTTTATGTGTTTTCGACTAGAAAAAAAAGATAACATGAAAGTTGCATGATGCACTAGCATTATATTTTAACTGGTATAGTGGGTTTTTATTTCATAGGTAATGTTTGTTTTTTATTAATGCACACACACACATTTATATATATATAAATATATATATATATATATATATATATATATATATATATATATATATATATATATATATATATATATATATATATGTCTTACTTATAACTATAATCGAACAGTTTAACATGTTTTTTCCAAAAAGGCCCAAAAAGAAACACAGGAAATATAAAAATAAATCACTATATTTCGGTCAATAAACATCGACCCTCTTCAGGATGTAAAGTAAAAATGAGGAATAGAGTGGAGAGTGACGGTTTATATACGAAAGCAAAAGGGTGTGTTCAATTATTCTATAGTTGTTATAATTGCTGGAAGGATTAGCCAAATTTAATTACATCCAGGTGCGTCTTCTTATTGTTGAGCCGCTCGGAGGAAGTCTTCTTAATGATAGGGTTGAGAAGAGTATTGTTCACTGTGTCAGCTTTCCATTGGCTGCCAGATAGGTTCATTGTGTTTGATTGATTTATGATGGCTTATTCCAGGATTTTCCTTCTGTACGGACAGGTACTCTTAAAAAGCAAAGACGACTCACTCCAGATTAACTGTGTGTGTGTGCGTGTA
The DNA here is from genome assembly GCF_036898095.1 of Palaemon carinicauda. NCBI lineage: Eukaryota > Metazoa > Arthropoda > Malacostraca > Decapoda > Palaemonidae > Palaemon > Palaemon carinicauda. The sequence goes on from NC_090738.1 coordinate 108,437,802, forward strand.
TATATATATATATATATATATATATATATATATATATATATATATATATACATACTGTATATATATATATATATATATATATATATATATATATATATATATATATATATATGTATATATATATATATATATATATATATATATTTATATATATATATATATATATATATATATATATATATATATATATATATATATATATATATATATATATACTGTATATATGTATGTACATATATATATATATATATATATATATATATATATATATATATAGACATAAATGTAAGTACTCATATATATATATATATATATATATATATATATATATATATATATATATATATATATATATATATATATATATATATATATGTATATATATACATATATATATATATATATATATATATATATATATATATGTATATATATATATATATATATATATATATATATATATATATATATATACAGTATATATATATATATACAGTGGCACCTCTACATATGATTGCCTTTACATACGATTTTACCAGCACCCGAAGTAAAATTCGATAAAATTTTCGTCTCGACACCCGAAATCATGCTCCTATATCCGACGTAGATCATACGTGTAGAATTTTTCCGAAGCGTCGGTCGTAGTTTCTTATTTACGCCGGTACACGGCAGCATGACGGAGGAACACCACTGAGCGTCGCATCGGTCAGTTCTCTGTTCTCATGTGTATCGTTTGGTTGTCCTTTGTTCGGTCTTTTATTTACCGTGCTTATCATCTTCCTTCTCTCACGTTTCCTTTTTGATTTTACGTATAATCATGGGTTCTAAGAAGCTTAGTTTCGGTATAGGTTGTAGTAGTGGTGAGAAAAGGAAGAAGTCAATGCTTTCATTAGAACTGAAGCAAAAAATTATAGAAAAATATGAGCGCGTTGTGCGTGTGTGTGACATGGCTAAACATTATTGCCGGAATGTGTCTACAATCTCGACAATCATCAAGCAGAAGGCAGCCATTAAAGCAGTCCAACCCTTGAAGGGGATCACTATTATTTCTAAACGTCGTAGCCCTTCTCTGGAAGAGATGGAACGCCTTTTGTTGGTATGGATAAAGTGCAACGAGATTTTTGGCGATACGATCACTGAAAAGATCGTTTATGATAAGGCCAGCACTATCTATTGTGACTTGAAGGAGGCGGGCTCTGGGGCATGACGTGGGGGGAGAGTTCAACCGATCCTACAATGGAGGAATTCAAGGTGTCTCGCGGTTGGTTCGAGAAATTTAAGAGACGGACCGGAATTCATTCACTTGTTTGGCACGGAGAGGCTTCAAGTTTGGACACCAAGGCTGCTAACGATTTTGTTAAGAAATTTGTAAAGATCGTGGAGGATGAAGGCTATGTAGAGCAGCAAGTTTTCAATTGTGATGAAACCGGTCTGTTTTGGAAAAAGATGCCTAGTCGAACAAACATCACCGCCGAAGAGAAAAAAATGCCTTGACATAAGCCTAAGAAAGATCGGTTGACTCTTGCCCTATGTGCCAACACCGGTGGGAACTGCAAACTAAAGCTGTTCTTGGTTTATCATTTTGAAAAACCTAGTGCATTTAAGGCACATGGAATCAATAAGGACATGCTGCTCATTTTGTGGCTTGCTAATTCTAAGGCTTGGGTTACTAGGTATTTCTTTGTTGGATGGGTATACCTAGTTTTTGGCCCTGCTGTCAAGAAGTACCTTCAGGAGAGGAATTTGCCTTTCAAGTGCTGGCTTTGCTTGGATAATACTACCGCTCAACCACCAGGACTTGAAGATGATATCATCGACCACTTCAAATTCATCAGAGTTCTGTATCTTCCACCGAACACCGCCCCTATCCTCCAGTCCATGAACCAGCAAGTCATCTCTAATTTTAAGAAGTTCTACACCAAGCACTTATTTAAGCAGTGCTTTAGTGTCACGCAAAGCACCAACTTGACTTTGCGTGAATTTTGGAGGAGCCATTTCAATATCTTACACTGCTTGAGGGAGTAACTCGTCGGACACTGAATTCAGCTTGGAAGAAACTTTGGACTGATGCTATTTCTCCAAGAGATTTTGAAGGTTTTGGCCCCGAGCCTGAACCTGTGCTTGCCGTAGAGGAAGACGTAGAAGAGATTGTATCCCTTGGCAAGTCCATGGGTCTGGAGGTCAACGAAGATGACATCACCGAACTTGTCAAGGAGCATCATGAAGAGCTCACCACCGAAAAACTCAAGGAGCTGCATGCCTTGCAGAATGATGAGTTCCAAGCGCAGTTAAGTGAGTCGGAGGACATCGAGGAGGTAGATCACATCTTAAGTTCGGCTGAAATAAAACAGATGTTGGCATATCATCAACATGTGGTTGCTTTAATCGATAAGCATTACCCACAGAAACTTCAGGTTTGCCGTGTAGTTTCTCAATTCGATGATGTTTGTTTAACCCATTTCAGAAAAATTCTGAAAAGCCGTAGCAAGCAACTTTCTCTCGATAGTTTCTTTAAAAAATCTACGAAGCGGTCTAGTGATCCTAATGAAGAGAAAGAAAGTGAAGCAAAGAAAACTAAGACTGAATTAAGTGAAAGTGATGAAAATCAAAAATAAAAAAGAAAAAAATGTAAAAAAAAATGTAAAAAAAAATAAGCTAAGTTAGGTTAAAGTTCACTTACTGTAAGTTAGAGTAAGTTATGGTACGTTATCGCAGTCACCATCTCTACCTCCTCGCCGACCGTCCGTCTCCTCCAGCGTAGCAATTCCTACACCTGCGTTGGCCTGTCTCTAAGGTAAGGTGACAATACAAACCCCTAATTTATTTATTATTTCTTTATAATCATTCTTTTTTTTACATCTTTCTGTATAAAGCAATTGTATTATTGTTTTGTGTAATTATATGTAGCAATTTGTTAAGGAGTTATCATAGGTTTTCGGGCTGTGGAGAGAAATATACAAATTACAATGAATTCTTATGGGAATATTTGCCCCAACATACGATTGTTTTAACATATGAAGCAGTTCCTGGAACGAATTTAGATCGTATGTAGAGATTTCACTGTATATATATATATATATATATATATATATATATATATATATATATATATATATATATATATATATGTGTGTGTGTGTGTGTGTGTGCGTGTGTGTGTATATATACATGCGTAATTGCAAATTCATGCATATATATATATATATATATATATATATATATATATATATATATATATGTATATATATA
>NC_090738.1:108446050-108448550 GCF_036898095.1 Palaemon carinicauda
CTTTGGACTGATGCTGTTTCTCCAAGAGATTTTGAAGGTTTTGGCCCCGAGCCTGAGCCTGTGCTTGCCGTAGAGGAAGACGTAGAAGAGATTGTATCCCTTGGCAAGTCCATGGGTCTGGAGGTCAATGAAGATGACATCACCGAACTTGTCAAGGAGCATCATGAAGAGCTCACCACCGAAGAACTCAAGGAGCTGCATGCCTTGCAGAATGATGAATTACAAGCGCAGTTAAGTGAGTCGGAGGACATCGAGGAGGTAGATCACACCTTAAGTTCGGCTGAAATAAAACATATGTTGGCATATCATCAACATGTGGTTGCTTTAATCGATAAGCATTACCCACAGAAACTTCAGGTTTGCCGTGTAGTTTCTCAATTCAATGATGTTTGTTTAACCCATTTCAGAAAAATTCTGAAAAGCCGTAGCAAGCAACTTTCTCTCGATAGTTTCTTTAAAAAATCTACGAAGCGGTCTAGTGATCCTAATGAAGAGAAAGAAAGTGAAGCAAAGAAAACTAAGACTGAATTGAGTGAAAGTGATGAAAATCAAAAATAAAAAAGAAAAAAATGTAAAAAAAAATGTAAAAAAAAATAAGCTAAGTTAGGTTAAAGTTCACTTACTGTAAGTTAGAGTAAGTTATGGTACGTTATCGCAGTCACCATCTCTACCTCCTCGCCGACCGTCCGTCTCCTCCAGCGTAGCAATTCCTACACCTGCGTTGGCCTGTCTCTAAGGTAAGGTGACAATACAAACCCCTAATTTATTTATTATTTCTTTATAATCATTCTTTTTTTTACATCTTTCTGTATAAAGCAATTGTATTATTGTTTTGTGTAATTATATGTAGCAAATTGTTAAGGAGTTATCATAGGTTTTCGGGCTGTGGAGCGAAATATACAAATTACAATGAATTCTTATGGGAATATTTGCCCCAACATACGATTGTTTTAACATATGAAGCAGTTCCTGGAACGAATTTAGATCGTATGTAGAGATTTCACTGTATATATATATATATATATATATATATATATATATATATATATATATATATATATATATATATATATATATATATATATATATGTGTGTGTGTGTGTGTATACATGCGTAATTGCACATTCATGCATATATATATATATATATATATATATATATATATATATATATATATATATATATATATATATATATATATATATATATATATATATGTATATATATATATATATATATATATATATATATATATATATATATATATATATATATATATATATATATATATATATATATATATATATATATGCAAACAGATATACACACATATATAAATACTTAAATATACATGTATACACATATATCACCTGATCATTTACCACCAAATTAGCTTTGGATTGGCTTACAAAGATGAAAGCCGGACATTGCGAGGTATCATCAATCAAGGTGTTGCTCCCAAAGACTCCTATCAGAAGGTAATACTTAGAATATATAGCAAGCCCAACCTAACTGCGGCTCTTGAGGAGCAGTACCGCCCCTGAGGATGGAAGGAAGCATGTACAAACGTAGTCTATAAGTTTTCATGCCAGGAGGAGATGTGTATATCTCACAGAAAAGACTACAGTGGACACACTTCTACGACACTCCAAAGACGTATGCTGGCTCACAGAAATCAGGGGGCAATAAACCAACACTGTATTGATATCTACGACCTAAAGCTTCCCCGAAAAAGTTAGTTGACAGAACCCTGATTGTTCACAGGGAAAAGAACTAAGGGAAGCTAATAACGTCTGAAGCTGTAAGCATCGCCCTCTAGAGGCCAACATTGAACATTCAAAGCGAAGCGGTGCAGGTCTTGGCGTGTGTCTATGTGTGAACACGCGTGTCTATGTATGTACAGTATATGTATACAAGTATATTATCAGCCGCCATCCAGCCACTCGTTGAGATACTACCGTTAGAAAGTTAGGGGGTCTATTGACTGGCCAGATGGTACTACATTGGATCTTTCTCTCTGGTTACAGTTAATTTTCTCTTTGCCTACACATCCACACTGATTAGTCTGGCCTATTCTTTACATATTCTCCCCTGCCCTCATACACCTGACAACACAGATTACCAAACAATTCTTCTTCACTCAAGGGGTTACTGCACTAATTGGTCAGTGGCCACCTTTCTCTTGGTAAGGGTAGAAGAGACTCTTTAGCTATGGTAAGCGGCTCTTCTAGAAGGACACTCCAGAATCAAATCATTGTTCTCTGGTCTTGAGTAGTGCCATAGTCTCTTTACCATGGTCTTTCACTGTCTTGCGTTAGAGATCTCTTGCTTGAGGGTACACTCGAGCACACATTTCTATATTATTTCTCTTCCTCTTGTTTCGTAAAACATTTTATAGTTTATATATGAGATATTTATTTTAATGTTCTTACTGTTCTTGAAATATTCTATTTTTCTTTTTTCCTGTCCTCACTTGGCTATTTTCCCTGTTAGAGCCCCT
>NC_090738.1:108451050-108466050 GCF_036898095.1 Palaemon carinicauda
CTATTGTGACTTGAAGGAGGCGGGCTCTGGGGCATGACGTGGGGGGAGAGTTCAACCGATCCTACAATGGAGGAATTCAAGGTGTCTCGCGGTTGGTTCGAGAAATTTAAGAGACGGACCGAAATTCATTCACTTGTTTGGCACGGAGAGGCTTCAAGTTTGGACACCAAGGCTGCTAACGATTTTGTTAAGAAATTTGAAAAGATCGTGGAGGATGAAGGCTACGTAGAGCAGCAAGTTTTCAATTGTGATGAAACCGGTCTGTTTTGGAAAAAGATGCCTAGTCGAACAAACATCACCGCCGAAGAGAAAAAAATGCCTTGACATAAGCCTAAGAAAGATCGGTTGACTCTTGCCCTATGTGCCAACACCGGTGGGAACTGCAAACTAAAGCCGTTCTTGGTTTATCATTTTGAAAAACCTAGTGCATTTAAGGCACATGGAATCAATAAGGACATGCTGCTTATTTTGTGGCTTGCTAATTCTAAGGCTTGGGTTACTGGGTATTTCTTTGTTGGATGGGTATACCTAGTTTTTGGCCCTGCTGTCAAGAAGTACCTTCAGGAGAGGAATTTGCCTTTCAAGTGCTGGCTTTGCTTGGATAATACTACCGTTCAACCCCCAGGACTTGAAGATGATATCATCGACCACTTCAAATTCATCAGAGTTCTGTATCTTTCACCGAACACCACCCCTATCCTCCAGTCCATGAACTAGCAAGTCATCTCTAATTTTAAGAAGCTCTACACCAAGCACTTATTTAAGCAGTGCTTTAGTGTCACGCAAAGCACCAACTTGACTTTGCGTGAATTTTGGAGGAGCCATTTCAATATCTTACACTGCTTGAGGGAGTAACTCGTCGGACACTGAATTCAGCTTGGAAGAAACTTTGGACTGATGCTGTTTCTCCAAGAGATTTTGAAGGTTTTGGCCCCGAGCCTGAACCTGTGCTTGCCGTAGAGGAAGACGTAGAAGAGATTGTATCCCTTGGCAAGTCCATGGGTCTTGAGGTCAATGAAGATGACATCACCGAACTTGTCAAGGAGCATCATGAAGAGCTCACCACCAAAGAACTCAAGGAGCTGCATGCCTTGCAGAATGATGAGTTCCAAGCGCAGTTAAGTGAGTCGGAGGACATCGAGGAGGTAGATCACACCTTAAGTTTGGCTGAAATAAAACAGATGTTGGCATATCATCAACATGTGGTTGCTTTAATCGATAAGCATTACCCACAGAAACTTCAGGTTTGCCGTGCAGTTTCTCAATTCGATGATGTTTGTTTAACCCATTTCAGAAAAATTCTGAAAAGACGTAGCAAGCAACTTTCTCTCGATAGTTTCTTTAAAAAAATCTACGAAGCGGTCTAGTGATCCTAATGAAGAGAAAGAAAGTGAAGCAAAGAAAATAAAGACTGAATTGAGTGAAAGTGATGAAAATCAAAAATAAAAAAGAAAAAAATGTAAAAAAAAATGTAAAAAAAAAATAAGCTAAGTTAGGTTAAAGTTCACTTACTGTAAGTTAGAGTAAGTTATGGTACGTTATCGCAGTCACCATCTCTACCTCCTCGCCGACCGTCCGTCTCCTCCAGCGTAGCAATTCCTACACCTGCGTTGGCCTGTCTCTAAGGTAAGGTGACAATATAAACCCCTAATTTATTTATTATTTCTTTATAATCATTCTTTTTTTTACATCTTTCTGTATAAAGCAATTGTATTATTGTTTTGTTTAATTATATGTAGCAATTTGTTTAAGGAGTTATCATAGGTTTTCGGGCTGTGGAGCGAAATATACAAATTACAATGAATTCTTATGGGAATATTTGCCCCAACATACGATTGTTTTAACATATGAAGCAGTTCCTGGAACGAATTTAGATCGTATGTAGAGATTTCACTGTATATATATATATATATATATATATATATATATATATATATATATATATATATATATATATATACATATATATATATATATATATATATATATATATATATATATATATATATATATATATATATATATATATGTGTGTGTGTGTGTGTGTATACATGCGTAATTGCACATTCATGCATATATATATATATATATATATATATATATATATATATATATATATATATATATATATATATATATATATATATATATATATATGCAAACAGATATACACACATATATAAATACTTAAAGATACATGTATACACATATATCACCTGATCATTTACCACCAAATTAGCTTTGGATTGGCTTACAAAGATGAAAGCCGGACATTGCGAGGTATCATCAATCAAGGTGTTGCTCCCAAAGCCTCTTATCGGAAGGTAATACTTAGAATATATAGCAAGCCCAACCTAACTGCGGCTCTTGAGGAGCAGTACCGCCCCTGAGGATGGATGGAAGCATGTACAAACGTAGTCTATAAGTTTTCATGCCAGGAGGAGATGTGTATATCTCACAGAAAAGACTACAGTGGACACACTTCAACGACACTCCAAAGACGTATGCTGGCTCACAGAAATCAGGGGGCAATAAACCAACACTGTATTGATATCTGCGACCTAAAGCTTCCCCGAAAAAGTTAGTTGACAGAACCCCGATTGTTCACAGGGAAAAGAACTAAGGGAAGCTAATAACGTCTGAAGCTGTAAGCATCGCCCTCTAGAGGCCAACATTGAACATTCAAAGCGAAGCGGTGCAGGTCTGGGCGTGTGTCTATGTGTGAACACGCGTGTCTATGTATGTACAGTATATGTATACAAGTATATTATCAGCCGCCATCCAGCCACTCGTTGAGATACTACCGTTAGAGAGTTATGGGGTCCATTGACTGGCCAGATGGTACTACATTGGATCTTTCTCTCTGGTTACAGTTAATTTTCTCTTTGCCTACACATCCACACTGATTAGTCTGGCCTATTCTTTACATATTCTCCCCTGCCCTCATACACCTGACAACACAGATTACCAAACAATTCTTCTTCACTCAAGGGGTTACTGCACTAATTGGTCAGTGGCCACCTTTCTCTTGGTAAGGGTAGAAGAGACTCTTTAGCTATGGTAAGCGGCTCTTCTAGAAGGACACTCCAGAATCAAATCATTGTTCTCTGGTCTTGAGTAGTGCCATAGTCTCTTTACCATGGTCTTTCACTGTCTTGCGTTAGAGATCTCTTGCTTGAGGGTACACTCGAGCACACATTTCTATATTATTTCTCTTCCTCTTGTTTCGTAAAACATTTTATAGTTTATATATGAGATATTTATTTTAATGTTCTTACTGTTCTTGAAATATTCTATTTTTCTTTTTTCCTGTCCTCACTTGGCTATTTTCCCTGTTAGAGCCCCTGGTCTTGTAGCATCCTGCTTTTCCAACTATGGTTGTAGCTTAGCTAGTAATAATAATAATAATAATAATAATAATAATAATAATAATAATAATAATAATAATAATAATAATAATATTATTATTATTATTATTATTTGCTAAGATACAACCCTAGTTTTAAAAGCTATAAGCCCAGGGGCCCCAACAGGGAAAATAGCAAAGTGAGGAAAAAACAAGAAAAAATTAAATATCAAGAACAGTAACAAAATTAAAATAAATATTTTCTATATAAACTATAAAAACTAACAAAAAAGGGAAGAGAAATTAGATAGACTAGTGTGCCCGAGTGTACCCTCAAGCAAGAGATCTCTAACCCAAGACAGTGGAAGACCATGGTACAGAGGCTATGGCACTATCCAAGACTAGAAAACAATGGTTTGATTTTGGAGTGTCCTCCTAGAAGATCTGCTTACCATAGCTAAAGAGTCTCTTCTACCCTTACAAAGAGGAAAGTAGCCACTGAACAATTACAGTGCAGTAGTGAACCACTTTGGTGAAGAAGAATTGTTTGTAGTGTTGTCAGATGTATGAGGACAGAGGAGAATCTGTAAAGAATAGGCTAGACTATTCGGTGTATGTGTAGGCAAAGGGAAAGAACCTTAACCAGAGAGAAGGATCCAATGTAGTACTGTCTGACCAGTCAAAGGATCCCATAACTCTCAAGCGGTAGTATCTGAATAATAATCTATGGATCCCTGAAATTTGAAACATTTTAAACTAGTAACTTTTTTAATTTTTATAGAATTTAATTTGAATATATATATATATATATATATATATATATATATATATATATATATATATATATATGTATATATATATATATATATATATATATATATATATACATATATATATATGTATGTGTGTATATATATATATATATATATATATATATATATATATATATATATATATATGTATATATATATATATATATATATATATATATATATATATATATATATTTATATGTATATATATATATATATATATATATATATATATATATATATATATAAATATATATATATATATATATATATATATATATAAATATATATATATATATATATATATATATATATATATATATATATATATATATATATTTATATATATATATATATATATATATATACATATATATATGCATATATATATATATATATATATATATATATATATATATATATATATATATATATATATATATATATGTGTGTGTGTGTGTGTGTGTGTGTGTATACACAGTATCTTAACAAGCCTTCTCCTACATTTTGAAGATCAACTACAATATACTGATTGACAGCCCTTGGCACAGTTTGATAGGATGTGGACTGCTGCCCACCAACCTAATTGTTATAGGCACCAGTATCTGATTTGGTTAAAAAACAAGTGTATGTGGCATACACCTTTATCCCTAAGAGTTTCCTCAGAAATAGAAAGGTTGTGACATTCTAGTGCCAGCCATCCGCCCGTAAGTGGATTAGACCCTAATCACTTAAAACAATTTATTTAGATCACCTTATATAAGAACACATATAAAATTGAGATACGAAGAACTTTATGAAAACTAGATCCGTCCTAGAATCGTTTGACATTACCAAAAAAAAAAAAAAGAAATGGTAACAGGTTGGATATGAATGAATAGATTATTCCAAAACAGAAATTGTAAGCAAAGAAAATATTTGATGACGGTGTAATTGAAAAAACTTTTTTTTCCTTGATTCCTTGGAATTTTTATGGCTGCATCCGGTTTGTATTTTTAGATATGTTTATTGTTTTGTATTTGTAAAGGAAAGATGAAAATAGCAAAAATATTTTTTAAGCTACTTATTAAACACATAGCTCGTGCTGTTTAATTTATACGTTCATTGGTGAGAATTAGTTTAAACATATACCATAAAGATATAGATTGCTTGAATATAGATAGAATTAACAGGCTTGCTGAGAGAGAGAGAGAGAGAGAGAGAGAGAGAGAGAGAGAGAGAGAGAGAGAGAGAGAGAGAGATATGGAATTTATTAGGTGTAGCAACATATATATATATATATATATATATATATGTATATATATATATATATATATATATATATAACGGATATTGATGGAAGTTCCTAAAGGGTAGCTTCCTAGGGTATATTTGACTACAGTGATACTCCCAGAGAATTTTACCTTAAGGTATCCAGAATTCTAACTCCTGGAGCGAATATCCCTAAATAAATCTAACAGGGATATCGCATGATATCAGAGGACGTATTCTTGACACGCCACATAGCTATCTTCACCCCGAACAGTATCAACGCTTCGAGGGGCTGCAGTGACAAGAATCTAAAAACGAGAATGAAAAGAAAGCCGTTCATAAGGTATCTCTCCTCTTCCGTTTCCAGTGTGTATCTGACAAAGACGGCAGCGCCATCTTTATTCCTTGTAGCGATACACAAGGTGCTACACATACTGTATTACAGGGAGGGGTCAATAAGCCCTTTTTACAATAAAAGGAAGGTCGGGTCCATCAGGACGACATGTCTACCTCACCCAAAAATAGATTGGGTTCAGGCCATGTCGTCCTGATGGAAGTTTACCAGAGCATTACTGTATCTGTGGATTCTCAACCGGTGCCGTACCCTCAAGAAAGTATTTTCCTGGTCCGTCTAGATCTAGAGACCTATGATGTTACCGTCATACATCATTTCATCTAAGCATGAATTATGTTAGTGCTTCCTGCCCCCTACAGGGAAGAGTCATACTAGACTCTGGAAAAAGTCTCGAGGAGTACATATTAACTATGGATGACAAAATGACAAGCTTGTATAGTGGTCTCGCCCTATATATTATGAAGCAAAGTTTGTATAAGAGTCACCAATGTCAGTATGAATTCCTGACATCTCCCCCATTGTGTCTACTCTTATTAAACTATCGGATAACAGTTGTATCCGTAAAGGAACAAAATTGCATCTCTACCACAATCCCCTTTGGGTACAACGTTAATCCTTCCTAAGGAAGGGTTAAAGCGAGTGGATTTTTGCTTGAAGAAAGGAACAATCTTAAAAGACATTCCATGTTAAAATTTTCCATATCTAAAAATTAATGCTCAGTACATTTCTAATAAAATGAGTGTGGGTGAATTAGTTTATTAAAAATTTAATAAACATATATATATGTCAGCATTTATAAAATTTATAAAATGTGGACGATATCCATTAAAGCATGAAGAAAACAGTAAACAGAAAATATTATTCCGTCTAAAAGGAAACAGATTTGCCACTTTAATCGAATTATTAATAATATTGATACAGTCTGTATTACTGTTTATTCACACAAGTGTAAGAAACGCTTGGCACAAGTGTCCGTATTATGCTTTAGTTCACCAAAGATAATGGAACAGTCTGTGACTACACATCCACCCTCTTAATTAATCGTCCCAAATTAATTTCACTGTTCCTCGCAGGTTTAAACAGCAGGTTTAAAAATTCTAACTGCTACTACCACAGACCTCTTGAGTTGCTCCACTTGCTTCGCATAGTGCATAAAGAACACATTGGATGACTACCAGCCGTTGTACTAACGAAGATGTTCAATGTCCATATAATTAAAGAAATTTTATGGAAGAGGCAACTTTCCTCGGATCATGACTTGCGGGTGTACTGTCTGGATCCGCTCTGCGAATAATATTGGTGAGTTTCGCCCATAGTTGTTTCAGAGATAAATTTGAACCCGAGGTTTCTCCTCTGAACAGCTGTCCTCCCTTAAATTCTGAAGTTCTATGAGGATAGACCTTTAGGCACTGCACTGGACATAGAGATGCATCTTCCTTCAGAGGGCAGATTCTCTAGGGACCCCACCTGCTGGTGGGTAGCTCGTTCTTGGTAAGAAACGTTGGGTCTGGAAATAGATTCAGTTCTCCCTCCAAGAACAGGACGTGACCTTCCTCTCTAGAGAGAGCCACTATTTCACTAACTCTGGCTCCCAAAGCGAGTGCAAACAGAAATATGACTTTTTGAGTCAAATTCTTCTAAGCGCACTCCTCATTGTTCATTATTTAGGCAAAATGAAGAATCTTATCTAGTGACCATGAAATGGGTCTTGGAGGCACTGAAGGACTTAGCTTACCACGGGCCTTCGGAATTCATTAAGAACGTCGTTAGAAAGGTCGACCTAAAAGGCATATAGTATCGGTCTTGTCAAGACAGATTTGCACATTGATATAGTGTTGGCTGCTAAACCCTGCTCATGAAGGTGAATGAAGAATGATAAACAGAAATCTGTCGAGATTTCTTTTTGGTTTCTTCACCTTGACAAAGGACACCCGCTTCTTCCCTGATGCCTCATATTGTCTTCTGGTTTCCTCCAAAAAGTCTATACTCTCTTTTGATACCCCGAATCTTTTTCTCATCGTTAAGGAAAGAAAATCATGAGATGCAGGTTCCGGGTTTTTTGTAATGGAGCGAAGACAGTCGACTTGTGTACTCACTGAGACGGGGCTGGATCCGGTAGCGGTCCAAACTTCAGTCGTAGTTCCAATGCCAGAGGGAACCACACGCTGTTTAGCCACTTGAGGGCCACTATTGCCGCTTTCCCCTTGAAGGATCTCAGTTTGTCGAGGACCTTCAAAAGGAGGTTGTGCAGAGGGAACAGGTAAATCCTGGAGCATCTGTTCCAGTCTAGGGACATAGCGTCCACTGCCTCCGCTAGCGGATCCTCGTATGGGGACACATAACAATGTATTTTCTTGTTGTCTTTCGTCGCAAAGAGGTCTATCTGCAGTTCCGGGGCTTGACTCAAGATGAAGGAGAACGATCCTGAATCTAGGGACCATTCTGAGTCTATTGGTGTAAACCTGGATAGAGAGTCCGCTGTCACGTTGCGGAACCATTGAATGTGAACTGCTGACAGGTGCCATTTCTTCCTTTCCGCCAAACGGAATATGGCCAACATCACATGGTTGATTTTAGACGATCTCGACCCTTGTCGATTCAGGCAACTCACTATCACCTCGCTGTCTAGAACCAATCTTATGTGGATCTATTGGCAAGGAGATACTTTCTTTAGTGTCAGAAGTACTGCCATGGCTTCTAGAGAGTTGATGTGAAATGACTTGAAAAGATTGGACCAAGCTCCTTGGACTCTCTTTTGTTGAGAGTGGCCACCCCAGCCTTCCTTTGAAGCATCTGTGTGGATAGTAACTGACGGGGGAGGAGGTTGAAGAAGTATTGATTTCTTCAGTTGCTTGGCTTTGGACGCGTTGAGAAGCGTTCGCAGTCGAGTCGGTAGTGGTCTCATTAGATCTCTTCGCGCGTTTGATGCGTATTTTCTCCAGACTCCTGTTGCATCCTTTAGCTGTGCTCTTAGCACTTGATCAGTTATCGAAGCAAACTGAAGAGAGCCCAGCACTCTCTCCTGTTCGCGTCTTGATATCCGTTTGGATTTCAATAGTCTCTTGACAGATCATGCTATTTCTTTCCTCTTCTTCCCAGGAATGGAAAGTCAATGTGACTCCAAATTCCAGTTGATTCCCAACCACTGAAATTTTTGAGCTGGATATAGTCGAGACTTTTTGATATTGATCTTGAATCCCATATGTTCAAGGAACTGGATCATTATCTTGGAGGCTTGCATGCATTCTGTCCTGGATGCTGCTCACACCAGCCAGTCGGCCAAGTAGGCAACTACTTGGATCTCCTTTAGGCGTAATTGATGGACGGCTGCGTTCGCAAGCTTCGTGAAAATCCTTGGGGCTATGTTTTGCCCAAATGCCATGGCTCTGAAGGCGTAAAGTCTTCTTTGTAACTTGAAGCCTAAGTAGGAGGAGAAGTGACGATTAATTAGAATGTACCAATAACCGTCAGATAAGTCTATAGAGACGGTATATGCCCTTTTGGGCAGTAGGGTCCATATGTGTTGAAGTGTGAGCATCCTGAACTTGTAGTTCCCTATGAACTTGTTGAGTGGCGACAAGTCCAGAATGACTCTGAGTTTTTCTGAGTCCTTCTTTGGAACACAAAACAGCCTTCCTTGGAACTTGATGGACTTAAATTTTCGTATTACTATTTTCTCTAAGAGTTCTCGGACATATTCTTCCAGAACGGGGGTAGAGGGTTGGAAGAACTGAGGAAATTGAGGTGGAGGACTGCTCCAGCTCCAACCTAGTCCATTCATTATTAGGCTGTTGGCCTTGCCTCCTTGACCGCGTCCTCCCCTGAATCCCCTTCCCCTTGAAGGGCGTCTAGAAGAACCTCTGGCAGTTCCTCTAGCTTTTGAGCGAAAGGAAGAAGTCTGCCTTTCAAAAGCTGTGTTAAAAACCGGTGACTGTGTCGCCACTTGTTGAGGTACCAACTGGTACGTGGTCGGAGGTTGTGCCACTATCTGAGGTACGGCGATCGCAGGAAGTTGCTGTTGTTGCTGTCGTTAGGGCTTAGATGGCAGAGAGGATAGCCTAGGCCTTTTTGTCTTCTTCTTGTGTTGGGAACCCTCATCCGGAGAAGACTTTCTCTTAAGATTTAAGCCCCACTTTTTGAGAAGGTTCCTATTCTCCGTGGCAGCCTTATCTACTACCTCTTTACCCACTTCGTTGGGAAAGAGGTCCTTACCCCAGATGCAAGAAGAGATCAGCACCCTCGGTTCGTGCCTCACCGCAGCCGAAGTGAACACGAACTCTCTACAGGCTCCCCTAGCTTTAATAAAGCTATAGAGATCCTTCGTAACTGTGGCCAGATGGGTTTTGGCCACTACCATAAACATGTCCTGGTTCTTGGGGTCACTTGCCATCATTTCCAATGTCGTTTGCAACGACATCAATGCTGCAAGTCTTTCTTTCGTTTCTTGCTCTCTGCGCAAGAGAAACTCCGACAGCTTTGGAAGTTCCTCACCAAACTGACGTTCGGCAATATCAGCTTCCAGCTTCCCGACTGAGAAGGTAAAGTGGACGTCCTTCCAGTCTTTTTGGTCCAAGGGTAAGGTCAGGGATAACGGCTTGCATTCCTCCAAGGAGGGGCATGGTTTCCCTGCCTCCATCGCCTTCAAGGCTGCCTTATATCCCTTTTCCATGAAGGGAAAGGCTCTGGTTGGAGAGGCCACAAAGGAGGGAAGCTTCTTACTCAAGGCTGGCACCTTTGAGTTCGTGAAGCCCCTCTCTATCATTGAGCTCGCTAGTAACGCCTGTGCTTTACTATGGTCAAGGACTATGACCTCCTTCGGCTCCGTCTCCTCCTTTGAGGCTGGCTCCTTCTTAAGACGGACATAGCAGTCCGGGTAAGAGTCTTTGTTGGGCAAAAATTCCACATCTTCCAGGGGAATTGAGGTCAACTTCTCTGATATAACAATCTTCCCGGTTGTCATTGGTATGTCTTCGGCATACTTCCAAGGATTGGTATCCGAGCACAAAGAAAAATCCTTCACATTGAGCCGCTTCTGGGGCCAACGTGATGCTGTGAGTCTACGTATCTCCAGTTTCATCACAGCTTCCTTTTCATCATTCTTCTTTTGTATTTTTTGAATCATCTCAATAATAGAAGAAAGAGTCCTTCCCAGATCACCTGGGATAGCAGACGATGTAGAGGGAACAGGTTCCAGGGCCGGAACCGATGTAACCGACACCTCGTCGATTTCTTCCTCTTCTATTTCTGGAGCCTGGGTCAGCTCCTCCTCCTGCCCTTCTCCCAGAAGGTCCTTCTCTGTATAATCTGACACTTCTGACATCCTATCGTCCAATTGGATGTCTTGAAGGGCGGCCGAGACTTCAGAATCTACCGGATTCTGGACAGTTGGTATCTCCTCCTGAGGCCGAGGAATGACAGCATCAACCGATGCCTTAGGGAAAAGGTAGGCCCTCATCCTCTCGTTTGGAAGGTAGGGGCCAGAAGTGTTTTTCTGAAAACCCCTCACCCAGGTTCGCAACTTTTCCCTGGCATCATCCCTTGACTCCGCCGACTTAGGGGTGTCAAATGCCTCGGTAATCAGGTTAGAACATAAGATACATACTTGAGGGTTCCAATACCGGAGATCACCTTTGGAGGCTGCACATGCTGGGTGCCTCCTGCATTACTCATGTCCACAGAAGTTCTTGCTGCGGACATTGCAGAACATACTCCCGCACTTCGGATGGTCCTCCTGTAAAGAGAAGAAAATCCAGGAGTATCAAGTGAAGGCTTTCCACCTATTGTTAATACATGTAGCTTATACAGTAAAGCTAGAAAGGAAAGAAGGAAAGACACATACTTGTATTTCCTGCCCAGCCAATTGTTGTAACCCCCCAAGATATCTAAACTAAGGTTAATTCTTAAGCTAGAATACCTTTAATATTTTCCTAAGAGGAAAGTTAAGGTGTAGCTCACACCTTGAAGTAAAGTTTTTATATACAGGATAGAATGAATACAGAAAGAACTCACTTTCTCTATATTGTATGGTCTCAACAAAAGGTTGTACAAGATAACATTAAGTATGTTGGAAGAACTTTAGTGTTACAACATACTCTGTACTGTAGTTTTATTAATGCGGTGTGTACTACACCACAAATATAGTAACCACTGTACATCGCGTGGCCGGCACGTGCCGGCCGGCATTTACCCCTGTATAGTTCAAAGGTATGCTACCTTTAACCAATAGGCGGCAGGTCACTGGTTCGCAAATGCGTGCAACTGAAAGCACTAGCACCCGACTGCCGGCTGCTAATCGTAGTGGCCGGCAGATCTCGGGATGTGTTTCTACTGCCGGCAGGCAAAGGTAGCGATACCCATGCCAGCCGACAGTGACTACGAACCAGAGAACCTCCACCTACCCGGCTGCCGGCCGTTTAAGCCGGCAGCGGGGCTAGGAGTACAATACACTAGCAAGAGGAAAAGTATGGATGTAAGGTTATAAAGCGGCATTACCATACAACCTTCATCCAGAAAGAGTGAACATATGGAAGGGGAGAATGTAGCATTCAGGCTTCCTATATATCCATAGCCTGCCGGGCTCTACCAGCAGACATGGAAGGGAGACCAAGGGAGGTCTGGGGCTCACTCTGCAGAAGAAAAAGGGTCTCTGCCTGTCGGCACGTTATTGCCGGCCGGCAGAGAGCTGAGCCAGTCCCCCATCCTACCCTACACTAGGTACAGAAGTAGGACTGCGGCCAAGAGATGTGATGGCTAGGCCATCACTAAGAAAGAGAGGGGGAACGGGATAAGGGTCCTGTAAACTTCGTTCTAGTATGAGACACATCCAGCAGTTAGGAGAGTTCATTCTAACCTAGAGTTTGTCTATTAGGGAGGAAGGTTGGCAATACTTGCTATCCTCCTCCATATCAGAACAAAGTTAGGTGTAGTTATTTTACCAGGCAACGGAGAAAACTCATTCTCCAGCCCGAGAATAACAACACAGGACAGTCTGCAACACCACTAGTAGAAGGAATCATCTCGTACAGAATCCTTCAGATGTGGGCTAGGGAAGCAAAGCCTCTTGATTCTGCACTTAACCTGGCAAAGGAAACTCATTCTCTATGCTAGGAAGACGCAGACCACAGACTAGAACTCTGATGTTCTGCTCCAAACCCAAAAACCAGTCACTCAGGTTAGCGGGTCAGGACAGAGATATCCTTGTTATACCTGAATATTATTCAGATAGAACCACTTTAACTAAGCCTAAGGCTTACTCAGAGGGAGAAAGGGATTGAACTTAGTCTCCGGAGGAGAAAAGAACAACCGGTGATGTGTGCGAAAGTATACTAAAGCCCCATAGGCTACTAGCCTAGGTGCGGTGAGAATCGATTACCTAAATCACCGAAACTCTCTCATAAACAATCTTGGCGAAGAAAATTCAACAATATCTTACATGTATAAAATATTTGCCTATAGCTTCAATAACATAACACTCGGAAAACTTATATCATGCATGAAAGTAATAGGGCCAGACGCCTAGGCTACTAAGGCTCGCGAAGGGCAAGATCAGTTACCTAAATCGACGAACTGAAAACTAACGGCATAATATAAGAATTCCTAGAGGAGCTAAATAGCTAGATTATTAAAGCATAATAACTGGGAACGTCGCTCTGGCTAATTAAATAACCCATGCATAGCGAGCGACAGCATCCAGGATGCCTCCGTTAGGCAATAGCTCTTGTTTACGTTAATATCACTTTTGATTTAATTCAAAACTACAAGAGCTTACATTTATACAAAGTAAAGATAATACTCAACTTTCCAGAGGCAGAAGAGGCAGGAGAAAGCATCATAATGTTGAATAATATTCAAATTTACGAGAGATCACAAGGGAAAATATTCTAGTGTTTTTCTCTCATGAAAATGTGCTAAAACAAAAACTTTTACTCTTTTTCTCTATGGAGATATGCTGAAACAAGAAGAAATTCTTGATTTTTTCTAAGATGCGTTTGGTAACGAGTTTTAAGAAAACTATCAAATTTGCAGAACTAACATTAGGGGTTTCGAAATATTTCGTAGTTATTTTTTAAAGTTTATTTTCAAATTAAATACTTACGGCGATACATGTGTATGGTAATATTCATCATTTGGAAAAGAGAAAATCTATTATCAAAATTAATTTCTCATTAATTCAATGGTACTCTCGTGAGAGAAGCATATATTCAAGGTATAACACCAAGGTAAGAGCAAAGAGATAGTTGGTGGCTTATATGACTCCTATATTCAAACTTCATTGTTGATCACATAAACCAATTAAATCTTAATCTTGCCTTAAGAAAGAAAATAAATCAATGAATAATAAATCAGAGGGATTGTGCCAGATACCACTTTCAAATGTTACCAAAGTAATACTTTTTACTTTTTCAAATAAGTGAAAATGATTTCAAACTATTCAAATCCAAAGGGAAATAATTTCTTAAACAAAGTTATTGAAGTAAAATGAACAAAATAACTCAACTCAATGAAGTACATAAAACAACCGTGTGATAAATTTTCTTATCTCTTATAAAAGTATTAAACCGATTGCCTGTCAATCACCCAACACCCCTCTAATATAGAAGAAAAAAATAAAACCCTGAATGATTTATCTAAGAGCTGAAGGCAAATATGCTATTATCATATTTCAGTGACATTTATAACTATACTATAAATTGCGATCAAAGGCAGGAAACCCAAACCGATTATTGGTTCCTTGAGACGAAGACGTTGACTGAAACTTATAAGAATAAAATCAATGGACGTTATGTAGAGAGAGAGAGAGAGAGAGAGAGAGAGAGAGAGAGAGAGAGAGAGAGAGAGAGAGAGAGACGCGCAGTGGGGTGCTGAAGTTTGGTAGGTGGAAAACGACCTTCAACGGTAATGAAAAAGATGTTCATGATAATTACAACCTAAAAATAAGAAATTAGATAAAATGTTCTTACGCAATTTGCCTTTGATCTAATGGCGCATTCCAGATATTTTGAGAATATTCTAAAAGAAACTTTTTGCCTCTCTTATTTTTGCATTCATTCGTAATGTTGGAAAATCATTTAAAATTAAACGAAAGGAAAATTAGAAAAAGAAACCGGAACATTTATGAACACGCGTCATCGAATATTTAACACATTTTGCTCCTCTGTTTTCCCAGACAAGGTAAAAAAAAACAATTCATACTAAAATTCTTAAAACTAATCCAAACGGTAATCCGTAACAAGATC
>NC_090738.1:108488550-108493550 GCF_036898095.1 Palaemon carinicauda
TGGGCAAGGATAACATTACGCGGATTAAGTATTTATTACGAAGCATTATGTGAAATGCTTCATTTTAATAGGAAATATTGTATGAAACATATATGGTCCTAAAAAACTGGAATAATAAAATTAGTCGAGAAATACTGGAAAGTAAGATAATACATGGTAAAAAAAAAAAAGTAGGTTTAAGGAGCAATAAATATTTTTAGAAGTGAGACTTTTATTATCGGATTTAGGAAGGAAAGTGAATACTACAGTGGTGTGTAATGTGATCAGATGAAAGAGTGCTTTATGTCTCGGTAATTGTTTTACTTCAATATTGATGGCATGATGTGAAAAGCCAAAGAAGGGAATGTGGATTATAAAATAAATGCGAATGGGATCATCTGATGACTGGGAATAGAGAAAGGAAACTTCAGAAGCTGGTAAAGGGGTCTTAAAGTGTTTGTTAAAGATGAAAGTTTAGGGTTAATGTAAGCAAGAGTAAGTTACTGACAGTAAACGAAAATGGGAAGGTGAAATAAAGAATGTCACATTAATGGTGGGAGAATGGAAGTGGCTGCTGTGCTCATGTAATTGGATTGTATATAAAAAATTATGGCACGATGAGAAACAAGTGATTCATAAGTTACAGGAAGCAAAAAAAGGCAGCAGGATGATATTTGTGGAAGCCAAGGTGCCAATATTTAAATGTATTGCTGAACTGACTCCTCCTAAATAGAGGTGAAACATAATTGTGAATCCATAAGAAAGAAACAATATTAAAGCTCCTGAGATGAACTATTTTACAAATCGCATAGTGCTCTAAGAAGACTTTGACCTAACACAGAATCTATATTAAAAACAGGTTAGCATGTTACTTTACGATGATAATGAATAAACACTAATATATTTCCTATTCATTAGTATATGTATGTGTGTGTGTGTCTGTATATGTTTTTGTGTTTAGGTATGTGTCTGTATGTGTTTTTGTGTTTAGGTATGTGTCTGTATTTGGGTTTGGTTATGTATCTGAGTGTGTGTTTTAATGTGTGTGAAAGATAGACTGTTCAACTCATTTTTATGCAAGGTGACATATCATTATTAATTTTGTAAGGTAGCAATAACCATTAGGCAACTATGTAGTTGTAATTTTATATATTAATTAGTATTGTTTACATGTTAGTTTATACCATTCAAAGGAAAAACAAGTTAGCTACTATATAGTCAAACCTTACAACACAGTTTAAAACGCAATCATTAGCAATATATATATATATATATATATATATATATATATATATATATATATGTATATATATAATATATATATATATATATATATATATATATATATATATATATATATATATATATGTATATATATATGTATATATATACATATATATATACATATATATATATACATATATATATGTATATATATATATATATATATATATATATATATATATATATATAGGACCTGATTTTCGACAATTTATAAAGAATAAATAACAAAAAGTAAAAATACAAATAGTAACACACTTTAGATATTATGGACCGAAAACCAGATTGATAAAACAAGAAATGGCTACATTGTATTATTATTATAGTTATTATTATTATTACTATTATTATTATTATTATTATTATTATTATTATTATTATTATTATTATTATTATTGCAAGCTATGCCATAACCCTAGTTGGAAAAGCAAGATGCTATAAGCCCAGGGGCTACAAAAGGGAAAAATAGTGCAGTGAGAAAAGGAAACCAGGAAATAAAGAAACCACAAGAGAAGAAATAAACAATCAAATCAGGTTATGTAATCTAGCAAAGCAAATTGATCCATGTTTTCTCTTGATATTTATTTATTCATTAATTTGAGTAGGTCAACTATTTGTTAATTCACGTAAAGTATATATATATATATATATATATATATATATATATATATATATATATATATATATATATATATATATATAAATATATATATATATATATATATATATATATATATATATATATATATATATATATATATATATATATATATATAAATAACAGGTATGTGTAGTTGTTAGAAAATTATATCTATTAACTAAATTACTAAGTTTATTACGTAACACTTATTGTAATATGAACATTAATTTTCAGACATTTTCTTTAACATGTAGTGGTAGACACTGTTTATAATGTAGTGATTTCTACCTTTTCTCCAGTTCTGCCAATATGATTTGTCAATAAATAAGGGTTATAGTCATTGTAACAGATGACTAGTCTAAATACCAAAAGAGAGAGAGAGAGAGAGAGAGAGAGAGAGAGAGAGAGAGAGAGAGAGAGAGAGAGAGAGAAATGTACGGTGATAAAAAAGAGTAATTCTATAAAATGAATTTATTACAAAATCACATGTAAAAAGAATTTGGCTAACAATTCAAAGGATCTCTCTCTCTCTCTCTCTCTCTCTCTCTCTCTCTCTCTCTCTCTGAAACTTGAATTGGAAAATTACAACACCAATCAATGTGGTAATTTCATTACATACAAAATAGCAAATACACGGCATTGGCTTCCAGTGGATATAGTAAACAGTAACACAGTAAACGAGCTCAAGCATTAGTTAGACAATATAAAAAAAAAAAAAAAAAAAAAAAAAAAAAAAAAAAAAAAAAAAAAAAAAAAAAAAAAAAAAAAAAAAAAAACTATCTAAATGTTTAAACTAAATCGTTTTACCCAGGAGCAAATGGAGTCTCTTCGGATAGACTACCTTCGAGACATCCAAAATCCTTTTAACTCTCTCTCTCTCTCTCTCTCTCTCTCTCTCTCTCTCTCTCTCTCTCTCTCTCTCTCTCTCTCTCTCTCTCTCTCTGAAACTTGAATTGAAAAACTACAACACCAATGGAGTCTCTTCGGATAGACTATATTTGAGACATCCAAAATCCTTGTAACTCTCTCTCTCTCTCTCTCTCTCTCTCTCTCTCTCTCTCTCTCTCTCTCTCTCTGAAACTTGAATTGAAAAACTACAACACCAATGGAGTCTCTTCGTATAGACTATCTTCTAGACATTCAAAATCCTTGTAACTCTCTCTCTCTCTCTCTCTCTCTCTCTCTCTCTCTCTCTCTCTCTCTCTCTCTCTCTCTCTCTCTCTCTCTGAAACTTGAATTGAAAAACTACAACACCAATGGAGTCTCTTCGGATAGACTATCTTTGAGACATCCAAAATCCTTGTAACTCTCTCTCTCTCTCTCTCTCTCTCTCTCTCTCTCTCTCTCTCTCTCTCTCTCTCTCTCTCTCTCTCTGATATATCAACACAAACATACATATATTTTGCATTCCATTCCGTTAACTAACAAATTTTCTGTCCCATTTTCTAAACTTTATTGTAAAGCCTTTACGATTCATTCTCATTATTAATATGATTTTCATAAAGTATATTTCCCTATTAGATTAAGGAATAGTTTAGAAGAGAAGTTTTTCTTTTGAGAAATTCTTCAGATTAACTTTAAATTAATTTTTGTGGCTTAACTTCTGAAGTTTAGAACTTTCTTCATTTCTTGTTCCTTACCTTTGATAATAAATAAGAAAAAGCAAATATCCTTCAATGTTTTTATTTTTCCTAATATTTTTGTATTTCCAGTTAGGTAAATAATATGATCTAAGTGCATTCTTAATTATCTAAAATCTATTATTCCTTGACGATCACTCATATATCAGATTACGATACTGTTTTATGATATTTCGAAAATGTTTTCATTCCAGAAATATATTGAAAATTAATTATTTATTTTCCTTTCCCGTTTGAAACAGACCTGCCCGATATATGACTTTTTTCCTCATCGATACATAATATGTGCTCAATTATATTTTACTTTATTCAGTATACAATCAATTGTGTTATTTGATGTTTTAATATTAATCGTAATTAAGAATTGTCTGCATGAAAAAATCTTATGCTCAGTTGACCTTATTGTCGATTTAAATTATAATTTTCATCTCCTTTTCTGTTTTCGTTTATATTCATCATTTTTCCTCTATTTTCATAATAATGAAGAAAACTTCTTAATCTCAATTGTTTGCAAAAATGTCACCAATGCAATGTTTCCAAATCACTTCTTAAATCCAAGACACTTTTACAACCTTTGCCGAAAACTGCAAATACAGTTAAGCTTACATCAATTTCGTCTTATCCTCTATTTTAACTTACACACTTTTATTTTATCACTTTAAAGATGCTAAAAGTTTCTGAATACAGGGCAAGAGAACCCTCCTTGTTAGTGTGTTTTATTCCCTACTGTTTTAAATCTATCAATAATTTAGAATAGAAAATAAACCTCTTTTATTTCCAATTAAAATTGCTTCGAAGCCTTGAACAAATATCTTACAAGTTAATTCTTTCTTCTTTAAGGAATAAAAGATATAATATATGATAAAAATAGTTTTATCATATTCAGTTATCATTATTTTTAATCTATACATACTGTATATTCTTGTGTTGCCTAACTTTTATTGACAAATATAAATAGTGTCAATACTCGTTATGGTGTGAAATATGAGTCTAATTTTGAGATAACAAGATATTCAAGCAATATTGGCTGATTAAAGACGAACAATTTATTTCATATAAGTAATATTTTTAATTTCATTCCCATACGTAGCACACTATTCATTCTTTTAAATCAAAGGACAAAGGAAAAAAAATGGAACCCTTAGTAAACGTTTCTTTAGTATTGCATGTACATTTCTCATCAATTTTCAGTCACTTATATTCTGTGTAACTGTTACATGGAAAAGTTGTTCGGGCCATCATGTACCATTTTTCTTTCATTTGCCTTTTGACAAGTAAAAAATAAAGGGTTAGTGCGCAGGACTTTATAACTTCTGTATAGTCGCTATATATTCATGTAAAAAAATCCCAGAAAGTAAATTGATTTTCTACAAAGAAATTTAATCAATTGTTCATTTTCTTTGCTTATATGACATTTAAACTTCGTTCACGTTTTAAAGCAATTCTATATTTCCATTGAA
>NC_090738.1:108503550-108513550 GCF_036898095.1 Palaemon carinicauda
TCCTGAATTCGACAGGTACAGTATTATGTACAGGGGACTTGAATTGACCTTACATCTCTCATGATAGCTCGAGTGGTAAAGTCGTCCATGCAGGCATTGTTTCGGGTCATATGTTCGAATCCTTGCCTATCCACAAGCATTTATCATGAATGAATTTCAGTGAATATACGTACCCAGAGGTAGAATTCAATATTAAATGCCATTTTGGGTTGATATTTACATGGGTTAATATCACGAGCGTTAGTGATACTTATTATTATTATTATTATTATTATTATTATTATTATTATATATATATATATATATATATATATATATATATATATATATATATATATATATATATATATATATATATATATATAAATTTTTCATATAAGTTACAAATACCCCTAATGTCGAATTAGCTCTGCCTTGGGATCTGAAACACTTAGGGAAATTTCTTTAATGATAAATATTTATGTCCGGCCAAGGACTCACACCAATGACTGACAGAAATGAAGATAAACATTGACTGTTTATACCAGCCTACTGATCATAGAGTATTTGTAACTTATTCAAAAAACGATTTTAATATATTGAGATTAACTTTTTTGGCATCCAACAAACTATCATCTTTTTTAAACTTTCCACCGAATCAAATCTGTAAAAAAGGGAAACCTTTCATATGATTTGTTGGCATTGATTTAAACTGACTTTGATATCTTTAAAGAAGAAACCCTTCCTTTGAAACAAACTTTTGTATAGAGCAAAACTTTATTTATATTCTTATTAATCCAGAAGACATTATAATCATGTATGCTTACATTTCCCTCCCTAACTTACATTTCCGTCTCTGCAAACTATCATCATCTCTATGCCCAGCACCAAATTCCTTAAAACATCATAATCAATATTTATACTAATAAAAACAAGTGTTGACAAATATTTATCATATATCTTTGATAGCTTAAAGCAACATCCACCCTTCACCTATACAGTATAAATGAACATTGTCTCTTCTTGTTATAGGCATACTCCGTCTCTTCTGATTCTTTGCAGAGATCATCAGCATCCCTGTCTTGCAGGCGGCCCCCCCCCCTCTCTCTCTCTCTCTCTCTCTCTCTCTCTCTCTCTCTCTCTCTCTCTCTCTCTCTCTCTCTCTCTCTCTGAACCAGCTTTTTTTATATTCACGATTGGCCTATCATTGACTGGTAAGGGAGAGCATTAATGTTATACGTTTATATATATATATATATATATATATATATATATATATATATATATATATATATATATATATATATATATATATTTATATATATATATACTTAATGGATTCGTTTAACCAATATTGAAACAAGAACAAGCTTTACTGACATGCATATATTTACTAAGGAAATGATGATAAGGTTTGTTTTATAACTGAATTACACTTTGGTACGCCTTTATTAACAAACACAAATTCGCAGGTGGATGACGTCACACAGTCAGGCGTTGGCGAAGACACAGTAATGTGACCCTTTTCTTTTTCGTTAATCGATTTGTCATTGTTGATTAAGCTGATAACTATTACATCAAATCACACCATAGTCATGCACCATCTGGTATTTAACTATTAGACCTTAAGTTATTTGAATCTGTAAGGAATAATGGTATTCTATGTTCAAGGAGATTCCATTTGGCAGCGCTGATCCAAGCTCGTCCCACCAACCTTAACTATGATGATGATTGTTATCTTGGTCACTTGTACAGGGACATGACTTATCATCCATGTGTTGTGATGAAGAAAGGAATTACTAAAAACTTTCATAATTCAACTCAGGTTACATCCGATAGCATATGAGAAATTCACACCCTTTTCTGTTAAGAATATTCATTCCTAATAAGGAAACGATCGTTGCACAGTTTATCAACTACAAATTCTCTAGCCTCTACCTTCCTACCACACTTTCTTGACCCACGGGCCACGGGGTTGTCAAATAATAGATTTTATTAGTTGGGACAAGGTACCTCTGATGCCATCTATTGTCGGTAAAGCAAAACTCGTTACGATTTAATGTAGAGAGCTAAAGGAGGTCTGCGTTATTATGCCTTTTGGGATGTTACAATATTGTTATTATACGTAAATTTTACGCACAATACTTGTCATGTTATGAAGCATATTAATCATATTTTGGTTTCATATAAAGGTAATTGAAAATTAAATCAAATATCTGTTATTACTCGATTGTCTCACAGGTTTCAGTACATAGGGCACTATCTAGCAAACCCCCCCCCCCCCCCCCCCACACCGCGACCCCCAGATATAACTGAACTAACGATTGTTTGCTGGGGGACTGTGAAATATTTACTTTCCTAAGAATTAAATTGTGGCTAGACAACAATGAACATGAAGTTGTTGTGTTTTATAGCAATTTTGTGCAGAAATAGCAACAGAAATGGAGTAATAACAAATGTAAGTGGATGATGGGGATATTTGGCAATTTGGTACTCTACTACTAAGGCCATCTATTGGCCATTAAAAGAAATAATGTGTAGAACTCTTCAATCATTGCATTCTGACACCTTCCATGACGTCATTTCGTTTAAACTTCGACAAAAATAGCCTACTCAATTGTATTTGAATATAATTTAAACCTGTCACATATATTTCTGTATAAATGTCAATCTATCACCCTTTTCCAATTGGATAGAATCATTCACGTGAATAGAACAAGGGACAAGAAGTAGAAACTCACGGATTATATTCAAATTTGGAAAAATATGTTATTGAAACATACTCTCATGGTATTGCTTTAATGAATGCATCATGAATTAATAATTCCAATAATACTATTTTTCTTCTGATTTTTAGGCCTTAAGTTTTTGTAATTCTATAAGAAATATGTATAATATGTATTACAAAATTATGTAAAGAGATCCTAATATTCTACAGTAAAAGCAATGATTTGGAACTCAGCCATAGAAGAAAAAAACCCAAATCTAACCAAAGCAATATTCACGTCAGCAGTAACTACGTTGTTAGCTAATCATAAGCTCAATATAGATATCAATCCTCTTTAAAGTGTGCCTTGTTACGAGTACCAGGGGCGTAGGAGCGTTTTTCGGGTTGGGGTGGAGGTGGGGTGAGGGCGAGGGGGGGGGGGGGTTAAAGTTTGCAAAGGCACTGACGGTGTTGGGACAAGGGGCCTCCCCGATAATTTTCATTATGACGAAAGACCCTTAAAGACTTTCAATAATTCCCCCAGAGAGAGAGAGAGAGAGAGAGAGAGAGAGAGAGAGAGAGAGAGAGAGAGAGAGAGAGAGAGAGAGATGGAACTGCTTTAGGCAATCCGCTTACAAAACTTACTATTTCCAGAATCGTCAGTAGCTAAGAATATAAATGGCAATTTGGATTTTACTGGCTTCTACAGAACAGGATTTTTTATGTTTTTAAATCAAATAAATTTTTTCTATCACCAATCGATTTCAAAATATGTTTAGTATTTCTTAAATCTCTTTTACATCCAGAGTTTGTCCATAAATTGTCCAATCTCGTTATCCGGTCATGATAGATTCTAATTTAATTTTTTTTTTTTCGGGATTTCAATGAAAAGGGAAAGTCAGATTATATACCGTTTATCAAAGGTTTATTTTTGAAAAATAAAATAAAAAGGTTTTCGAAATGACAGGATGAACTACGAGTATGACGTCATTCGAACGAAGAGAAATGATTAAAAAATTTCTCTTTGCATCTACGAAGTTGACCAGCGAACCATGGAAAGGATTATCTTTTCATCTCTGTAGAAGATTATCCCCTCCTTTTAAAGAGTGTTTAAAAAACTGAAATGAAATCCACGTGGATGAACATTAAAAAGGAAAAAGAAGTAAAACTCTTAATGAAGACAAAAGAAAGAAAGAAATAGCCCACATCGTATAACAGCCTGATATCCTCTTAGTGTTACACAAAACTTGCATGCCGGGGATAACCGAGATATTAGCAACTCCTGCAGATGAAACCGGCTCCTTCTTATTATGATTAAATAAACGTCAATTATTCTGACACTAATAGTCCAGCCGTTTTCGGTAAAAATATGGAAGAATCGTTCACATTCGGTTAAAAGCACCAAATTTTGCTCAAAGTAAGTTTTTGATGTACCTTTTGAAATGTGATAGAGACCCATTTGATATCTTTACAATATGGCCGCTTTTTTCAAGATGGCCGCCAGAATTCAGGATAATGCGGCTATTCGAACGATTTTCAGCGTATAGTTACAATTTTGGAGTCTTTACCTATATTTTCAAGGATGTTCTAAACAATGAGAATAAAAATAAGTACAGGAAAGCAATATTTTACCAACAAATGCCCATTTAAATTCTGAAATAAGTCAAACATACTGAAAAATTGCTCTAAGTGTTGTTTTCTGTCTCAATTCTTACAATTCTACAGTGACAACCATTTTGTTTGTTATACAATCATTTTGCAGGTGGTTGAAACATGTGAAAGAAGAGATTGAAACGGAGTCATCAACAGACCTAAAGACATCCTGGGCTGCATACCATGCTGATCAGGTCCACACAGAACAGCCTGCTCCTTCCGACATCAGCTCATTGCTCCCACTGTTCTATGAGGAGGCTAAGTCAAGTGCCATGATTGCCCATACTATGAAAGTTGTGAAGAATGCAGTAGATTTTCTGAATCCTGTTCAGATCCCTGTAGTTGCCTGTGATCAGCCAATGTATGCTATTGCCAAACAACTCCGATGGAAATACCCCAACATTCACGGTGAGAACCAAGTTGTAGTGATGTTTGGTGGCTTACACATTGAGCTGGCTTTTCTCAAAGTTCTTGGAGACTGGCTGGAAGGAACTGGATGGACCAACACCCTTGTGGCGGCAGAGATAGCCTTGCAAGGTACTGCAGTTTTCTTCCTGAAGGCTGCACATATAATGAGAACGAGGCATGCCCACCAGGTGACTGCAGGGAGCTTGTACAGTCTCAGGGATAGAACCTACGAGTGTCACCAAACAGAAGACCACACCACAGATCCTCTAAGCTTTGAGCAATGGAGAGTGAAAATGGAAAATGCAGTCCCTATGTTTAACTTCTGGTCCATCACACTTGACCTAGAACTAGCTTTGATGGATTTCCTCCAATCACTGCGACAAGGCAACTTCAATCTGTACAAGGCTGCACTCACAAAGCTGGCCCCATGGTTCTTTGCACTTAACCACCCAAATTATGCTCGTTGGGTTGCAGTGCATATTAGAGATATGGCTTCCCTAGATTTGATGCATCCTTAGGTTGCTGCTGAATTCTCAGAAGGAAAGTTTGTTGTTCAAAAAACGCAACACTCATTTTCCGGCATCCCATTAGACCAAGCTCACGAACAGAACAACAAACAGATTAAAGGAGATGATGGTGCTGTGGGCCTAACTGAAAACAGTGCACAACTCCAAAGATGGAAGGTGGCTGGGCCAGAAGTGTCAGGGGGTTGTGAATGAGTTTGAAACTATGGTGGAAGGACTCTGGGTACAGGCGGAAAAGCATTCAGACCAAAGACACCATGAAGCTCAACAGGGGGTACAGACAACATACAGAAAGCAAGTCAAATCCTTGTGTGATACATTAGAAGACATGGGAAATCCATTCATGGAAGATTCATCTGATCTTCTTGTATTAGGCACCCAGGATGTTGTAGACAAAGAGGTTATAGAAACCGTAGGGCATATCAAAAGGGTGGGAAATGAGCAATATAGTGATTTTGTGAAAGAATGGCTAGAAGACAGAACCAAAAGTCTGAGAGACCCTATCAAAAGGAACAAATTTCCTCTATTCAGCAGCCAGCCTACCCGCAAAGTGTCAAAGGAGAAGCAACAAATTGCATCATTGAAACAAGACTGTTCTCTTTTATCTAAACTGTATGTGTCTTGCCAAGTGAGAGATGGGGATATTGATGAGTTTTTCCGCCATGAGAATCAGTCCAGTCTACCATCATTGTCACAGGGTGGATTACTTCAACATGGGACCAAAGCTGATCTTCTCCCATTTCTTACACAGCATAGTACCACAATCAAGGACAAGCCTGATACTGATGCAGTTCTTCTACAGTATATGGGGCTGCCATTGTTAATATGCTTAACCCAGGTGCATCAAGAACATTTCAAGAGTATGCTGACCAGGTATTTGTACCACATGTAAAGCGTCAACTGGAGTCGGCAAGAAGAGTTGATATTATCTTTGATCAGTACTTCCAAGACAGTCTGAAGGCGACTGCTAGGAGTCTTAGAGGAGAGGGGGACCGCAGAAAAAAAAGGCTAACACTCCTGTTCCTGGCAACTGGAAGGCTTTCTTGCGGTGTGATGCAAACAAAGCTGAGCTCCTCAGTTTTCTAGCGGATCAATGTACTACTTTCAGCTGTCCAGAGGGCAAGCAAATTATGTCCACAAAAGGAGAATTGGTCCTTTGGAACCCACAGAAGGACAGTATTGATCAAATATCTCCGTGCTCCCATGAGGAAGCAGACACGAGGCTTCTTCTCCAAGCAAAAGATGCTGTTCAACATGGTTGTGAGAGGATCATGATCAGAACTGTGGACACTGATGTAGTAGTGTTAGCTATAGTATTGTGTCTTCCAATTCATCCAAGTGAACTGTGGATCAGCTTTGGGGTTGGGGACAACTTCAAATATATCCCTGTACACACCATAGCTGGTTCTCTAGGTCCAAAGTGTCGAGCTCTGCCTATGTTTCATGCCTTCAGCGAGTGTGACAACACATCCTCCTTTGCTGGTAAAGGGAAGAAATCTTCTTGGGAGACGTGGCAAATATATGAAAGTGTAACCGAGGTGTTTGCAGACCTTAGGAATGTACCAACACTGGAGAGAATTGACCAGCACATGGCAAACCTTGAGCGATTTGTTGTTCTGTTTTATGACATCTGCCACATCAGCTTATGAAGTGAGAAAAGATCTCTTCACCAGGATGGGCAGGTCTATTGATCTCATACCACCAACTTCTGCTGCTCTCTACCAGCATGTCATAAGAGCATCTTATCAAACGGGTCATGTTTGGGGCCACTCACTTCTCCCCAATCCCGTGTTACCTTCACCTGTTAAATGGGGTTGGATGAAAGGACCTGGGAATGCATGTGAACCCTAATGATCAGATCTGCCTCAAGCATCAGTTTCCTGTATGGAATTCCTGAAATGTGGATATGTCAAAGGCTGCAGAGGAAGATGCAAGTGTGTGAAAGCACGACTAGCATGTACGGCTCTGTGGAAATGCGGGGGTGGGGGGGGGGGAGATTGATGCCTGTGTGTGATTAGACTGTGTACTTAAATTAGTCATGTCAGTACTGTACTAGCAATTGATGGTTACAAGGATAAGACCTATTTTGGGATTAAGTTAATATAAAACTCTTCATATTGAGTTAATAAAACACTACCTATGTTTGACATTCAAAAACATTCTTTACCTTGCGTTAAATTAGAGAACAAATATGATTACAGCCGGTTTAATATTTTTGTAGGCAATTTCTGTAACAAAAATGCCATTTGCTCCTTAAATATTTGTCTTATGTGCCCACATTTGCTTTTAATGTTTAGAACATCATTGAAAATATAGGTTTAGACTCCAAAATTGTGACTATACGATGAAAATACTTCAAATAGCAGCATTTTCCAGATTTTTGGCGGCCATCTTGAAAAAAGCGGCCATATTGGAAAGGTATAAAATGTGTCTCTATCACATTTCAAAAGGTACATCTCAAGCTAACTTTGTGCAAAATTTGGTGCTTTTAACCAAATTTTAACGATTTTTACTGAAAACGGCTGGACTATAAGCCTTTTTGGAGGTTTGGAAGATGTGTGTTAACTTGTAGGAAATCTTTAGTTAACCTGATCTTTTACCAAAGGTCAAGAAGTATTTCTTTATTACTTCATTTTTAAGTGTGGATGATTTTCCTGTTTTGGGGAATATCTGGTAAAAGATTAGGAAACTTTATATACACACACACACACATATGTATATATATATATATATATATATATATATATATATATATATATATATATATATATATATATATATATATATATATACAGTATATATATATATATATATATATATATATATATATATATATATATATATATATATATATACTGTATATATATATATATATATATATATATATATATATATATATATATATAAATAGATAGATAGATAGATATTTATATATATGTATGTATATATATATATATATATATATATATATATATATATATATATATATATATATATATATATATAATAGTAATAAGGAGTCGTGGACCAAACAGGTAGCAGAGGAGTGGCTAGCCGGCTACCTTATTAACCAAGAAACCTGCATGAAAAAGATGTCAAGGATTAGTAGTATGGCTACCGTGTCCGGGGGAACCGAAGCGCCCCGAGGTCCTAAACCACAGCCTTGTGGTGAGATATTGGCAATGTGGTCAGTAAAAGGAATAACAACAGTTGGAACTGTAAATGTAACAACGCTCTTTGCACCAGCAAAACTTACGTGTACCATTGAAAAAAATAAATAGATACAGTTGGTATGTATTGGGAATAGCAGACACTCATTGGGTGGGAGAAGGTGAAATGATGTCAGAAGGAATCAAAATATTGTATTCAGGAAGAACAGACAATATTCATAGAGAGGGAGTAGCACTAATGTTAGGAAAAAGAGCACAAAGAGCTTATTTGGAGCACAATTCGGTGAACTCAAGAATAATTTCGGTCACTTTGAGAGGAAAGCACAAGAATTTTAAGGTTATTCAGGTATATGCACCAGACAGCTCATATGAAGATGAAGACGTAGAAAACTTCTATTCACAGTTAGAGGAGGAAATACAGACAACAAAGACAGGCGATGTAGTCATGGTGATGGGCAATTTCAATAGTAAAATCGGAAATGACAGGAGAGGCTACGAGGATGTGATGGGAGAGTTCGGTTTAGGTGAAAGAAATGAGAGAGGACAGAGGATGTTGGAATTTTGCCAGGGTTAACAACTGTGTATAACAAATACTTACTTTTATCATAGAGAACTGCACAGATACATATGGACACACCCGGATGGAATTCATAAGAACTGCATTGATTATATCCTTATAAATAAGAGATGGAAAACATCAGTGATGGGAACAAAAGTGATGAGGGGAGCAGACTTTGGAACATCACATGAACTACTACTTTCAAACATCCGTATTAAATTTCGGACAGACAGAGGAAGAAATCAAGAACTAGTCAGGTATAATCTAGATAAACTGAGGAACGAGAAAGTAAAAACTGCCTTCAAAGTAAGAGTAGGAGGACGTTTTGAACCTCTAATAGGACTCGAGACAACAGAGGAAAAGTGGCGTCGGGGACGAGAAATAATTAAAGAGGAAGCCGACAGTATTTTGGGAAGGAGAAGGAGAGTAAAGCAACAGATGGTCACAGAGGAAGTATTGGATGCATGCCAAGAGAGGAGAGAAGCAAAACAGACAAAGAATGAAAACCCATCCCAAGAAAACAAAGCAAGTTATAGACAAAAGTGCAGAGCAGTGGACAATAAATGCAAAAGAGCAAAAATAAAATGGATAGAAGACCTGTGTAAAACATGTGAGGAATGTTTCAGAAACGGCCATTTAAGGGAGCTAGTCACCGCAGTAGACAGATTAACAAGGGGTTGGAAAAACAATGGAATTGCTGTAAGAGATGCAGATGGCAACAAGGTATCAGCAACGGCTGATGTTAAGAAGATCTGGAAAACGCACTACGAGGAACAACTAAAAGGAAGTGGAAGACGGGTAACTGGAGAAGATTATCCAGAACTAAGAGGAGAGCTATGGAACATACAGGAAACGCCATATCTCCTGATAGAAGAAGTGGAAAAAGCTTGAAGAGCTATGTCAAGTGGGAAAGCACCAGGAATAGATGGACTACCAAAGGAATTGGTTGAAGCTGGCGGTGAAATGGTAGAAAGATGGTCGTGTGATTTATGCAGGGATA
>NC_090738.1:108518550-108531050 GCF_036898095.1 Palaemon carinicauda
ATCAGTATAAAACGTGAAACCAGACTTTTCCTAAATAAAATGAGTAATCTTTTATTATTTTTTATCATACTAACGTTCTAAAATTTATATACATATTTTTTTTTTGTTTTTATTATTAATAAAGAAAGCATTCTTGAAGTCAACGACAGGAAATAGTGAATCAAGAAAGAGTAAAAAGTTTTACATCTGGGAGATACAAATCACAGCCACTAAATGTAACCTTCCAGTCTTTCTCATTATCTTCTTATCCCCCTTCCCTATTTCACCCCTTTCCTTTTCATACCAATCTTCTCTCTTCCACCTCCTGTTACATCGAATTTACTTCGTTCCCTAATATCATCGTTATCACCACTTCCCCCTTATCCTCCTTACGTATTTTTTTCCAATGGACGAGTAATTCCGTCAGAAGTAAATATAAGATTTCATTGGTCTATCTTCCCTTGTGTCCCTCGTCTTCTTCCATACCTCACCGAAGCCAAGTAACTCATTTCTCGTTTGTTTTCCCTTCGAACGATCCGTATCAAAATACGAATTCCAAAACTTCCGACTGGTCAGTGTCTAGAAGTCTCCCAAATCAAAGTATATTATTGACTTTAGTATACACGAAGAGTTACCATTGTATCTACGTGAAATGTCCAGTTATATTAACGGGCTTACTGCGATCATTTAGATATGACACCATCCTTATAAAGAATGTTTTCTTGTATAGAGTTTTGTAATTTGTCGTTTTTGGAATTAACAAAAGGATGTTGTCTACAGTGTTCTTTTGAACTAGGGTTTCTTGCAGTAGAAAATACTCAAATTTAAAAAGTTTCATTTTAAAATACTACTACTTTGAAAGACATATTAGTCTAAATGTAATACTTTAATGTTGAAGCCAATAATAATAATAATAATAATAATAATAATAATAATAATAATAATAATAAGAATAATAATAATAATAATAATAATAATGATAATAGTAGTATTGCTAGCAATAATAATAATAATAATAATAATAATAATAATAATAACAACAACAACAATAATAATAATAATAATAATAATAATAATAATAATAATAATAATAATAATAATAATAAATGCAACTTTTATAAGGATCGGAATATTTACTCAAAATAGCAATCAATTATGCATGAGTAAAGGCAATTCATTATTCATATATCATTGATAATGAATCTTTTATCCAGTGAACAATGGTCGTTAAATTACTGAATTAAAACTAGTCTTCAATTCAATGCATTGTGAATATTTATTCAGTTCCATTTTTGATAGATAAGTCAACCATCATTTTGACGGATTAATTTGGTCAGCTCTTTTGTTCTTTTTAAATATATCACAAGATCTACTAAGTTCGTTTTTCAAATATTTTCTTTATATTTGTATAGATTTTCATTTCCTGTGAAGTAAAGAAAGAAAGTTTCTAGTTCTGCTATTGTAATCATAGTCTATTAAGTATCAGTTCGTTCAAATTTAGATCAAAGTGCAGAGCTCTTTGTGTTAAGTTAGTAAAATTCCTTTTGCAATTATACAATACAAGTAATTCTTTTGTTCTTCTTCAACAATATCATTTACTTATTATTTCTCATATTATCACTAAGACCAACACTTTTAACCAAGAACTAGAAAAAAATTAAAGAAATAAACTATTGAAAACTTCACGTTTAGTAAAATGGAAGATTTGCATATTAGACCAATCGATTTATATCATTACAAATCTGATCTATGAAAGATAAAGAAAACCTTTGCTCATTCAAAACTTACACTTCTGTACACTTTATTTACTTATGCATGTACATAAACGCCAATCATACAGTAAATATTTTTGCCTTAAACAAAATTCTCAATGATATGTTTACCTATCTTTTTTGTTTCAGTATCATGAAACAGATCAGTCAGTTTTTCCATATATTTTCACTTCTGATTATATACTTTGGTACCTGTTGACAATTACATATCCATTACATGCTTATTTAGGTAAGTGTAGAGTATCATTCCCTACTCTTTTCTAATTATACAGAGGGCGGAGGTCAACATAAGCCTCTTTATTTCTATTTTTATGATATTGCTCTACTCAGAGAGAGAGAGAGAGAGAGAGAGAGAGAGAGAGAGAGAGAGAGAGAGAACCTGGTTTACTATCTAGCAGCTTTTACAATTAAAAAGAAAAGTCACTACGATAACAATGAATATGACTCAATTATCAATTACAAAACCATAAAATTAACTTTAAGATTTAATATGGAACGTTTTCTACAAACGTCTAATGTAATACTGTAGACGTGTTATGGAACAGAAGCTATTTATTGATTTCTTTCCGCTATAACTGAATAGAACTCTCACAACTTTCTTTTTTATTATTCTTTATCTATTGTTATATTCATAAAGGACGTATTTCCTTTTGTATATTCTCCTTTAACAACTCTTTCATAAAAAATAAATAGTTATGAATGCATTGTTGACCCCATGTGGTTGTTTGTGTAATAGAGAAAGACTGTTTTTAGATGACTGCATAAAAATAACAGATTTTCCAATGTATGTCAATGATCGAATATTCTATGTTGAAGTTAATGTTAAGGACCATTAATTATTACAATTTTAAGCAATGTGAACTTTTCAATGAGAACTGGGGAAAATTTTGCCAAACGTACATTATAATTATAACTATTCATATCATCATTATATTTCCTATTATCACTAGCACAGTGCTATCATGTTCGCCTAGCATTCGCAGGGCAACAGATCGATCCCTGCAGGGGACAACGAGTTTAGCTGTTTACTGAGGAGGACACTGCTGTGGTTGGCCATCATAACGGGGGATGGGCTTGCCCGGCAGACGTTCTGGTGAGAATTTATTCTGATGAAGTTGTAACTAAAACCAAACACCTTTAACCTTTATTATTAGCATTATCATTAATCACCATTATAAATATCATCTCCATTGCTATCATGGTCATTGTAACTATATTTCTGAATAATTTCACTCATATTATACTCTAAAATATGACGTTGAAGAAACACCGCCAAGTAGAAAAAGAGATAAAAGGGATATCAAATATACTAAATCACTGGATGAACTACAAGGTTCAAAGATATGCATCAAAAACCTTTTTATTGTATTAAAATGTCCAAGCGAAGGCACAATGTAGGTTAACAAAATTGAGGTAAAGGCTTCCTAAAGATTGGTAACACACACACACACAAAAAGAAAGCTGTTTTAGTAAATATGAAATTTAATTTGGTATTTTACTGTTATCCCGGCTGATTACTGTCCAATTTCCTTAACGCCCATAACTAAAGTTGTTGTACGTCCTTGGGCAAAACGTCTGAATAGGTATGCTGAAGATAAGCATTTATTCACTAGTTTACAATTTGGCTTTGGTAAGGGCTTTGGAATATGTGATGCCCTTTTTACAATTTCTAATGTTGTAAAGAAATACCGTGATGGTAGTCAAGATATCCCCATGATTGGCCTTGATTTTGGTGCTTCCTTTGGCAGTGTTAATTATGAGACCCTTATCTTCAAACATATGTGAGTAGGTGGGTCTTTTATTGGCATCGTTACTGAATTTTCATGAAATCTATTGCTAAGAATAGTTGTTATTAGGCGCCATATTGACTATAGGAATGTAATATCTGGCGTTCCTCGAGGTAGTGCTCTTGGCCCATTATTTTTTATACTATAGACGTATGATATGTGGTTTGGACTAGGAAACTAGTTCATTGTTGCTTCTCTCTTTGCATCAGTTTCATTTCCCGATTGTAGACCTATGTTTGCTGGATCCCTGAAGAGAGATCTAGCTAAAATTATTACATAGTGTAAATTAAGAGGCATAAAGCTTAAATTATGATATTAAATAGGTCGAGAGCAGTGGCTCCACAACATCCAGATCTATGCATTGATTATGTTTCTTTGACTATATACAACTTCTTTAAAATTTTTGGTGTGATTCTTGATTGCAATTTTACTTCTGAAAAACACATTCATTCCTACCGTCCTTTGCATTCAGATCTTCCCTAGCCGTTCAATCCTGTCTGCAGTACTAGGTATGCTGTTAATTCTAACATCATTCTGCCACCATAACACTTGGTACTACTCAGTACTATAGAAGTTCTTTTTAGCTGTGATTTTGGAATGGTCTCCTTTGTCCCTTGAACTTCAGAAACATTTTTTTTTCTTTGTACAGGTTGAAATGAATATCTCTTAATAGTATACATTATATATAATGGAAATATTTTAACGATGTCATTGCTATTGAAATATTCTATATCTCCTATTCAATACTTCTCATTTAGGGTAATAGCTTCTGGCTGAGCAGAGATTCGAACCCCTTTCTATTCAGCCGCAACCATGTCTGCGAGTGCTTTACCAACTGAGCTATCAAGAGAGAAAACTGTATTAAATACCATTGCAGTTGATATTTATATTGATGTAAATCACGAGTGTTAGTGATATATATATATATATATATATATATATATATATATATATATATATATATATATATATATATACATAGAGGTATCCTGGAACAGGGTTCAAAACCCGGCTGGTCAGATAATATAGCCTTTTAATGATTTTTCCTGGGCTTCTGATCCCAACCTAGTTAAGAGAATCCAGATTTTAACGTATTGAAAATATATGGCTTATTTGAATGTATATAT
Source organism: Palaemon carinicauda (assembly GCF_036898095.1). Taxonomy (NCBI): domain Eukaryota; kingdom Metazoa; phylum Arthropoda; class Malacostraca; order Decapoda; family Palaemonidae; genus Palaemon; species Palaemon carinicauda. The sequence continues at coordinate 108,523,216 of NC_090738.1, forward strand.
ATATATATATATATATATATATATATATATATATATATATTTATATATATATATATATTTATATTTATCTATATATATATATATGTATATATATATATATATATATATGTATATATATATATATATATATATATATATATATATATATATGTGTGTGTGTGTGTGTGTGTGTGTGTGTGTATTTTTGAGCTTAAGCTATGTCGTCCTGATGGAAGTTCCTAAGGTAGCTTTAAAAGGATATAATATATACTACAGTGATATTCCCAGAGAATTAACTTTCAGGTTCCAGAAATCTAACTCCTGGAGCGAATATCCTTAAAATTTTCTCAAGGATATCACATAATATCAGAGGACGCATTCTTGACACGTCACATAGCAATCTGTACCCCAAATAGCGTTAACGCTTCGTGGGGGACGTGGCACAAGAATAGAAGGGGGCCGTAACAAGGTTACCCCCGTTCCCGTACTACTATTGACCACCACCCCAGCGCCATTCCCAGGATGGCCGACATTCATAATTTTGTAGCGATTTCGCTCAGTGGTGTTCCCTGTTGATCTAACTTTTCAATCGATTTTCAAGGATTTATTATGCATTCTCCAACTTCTTCCGCCTTCGGAAAGTTGAGTATTGGGTCTTTACAATGAATAGTTTTTTAGCTCCCTTTTCCCAGTGAAATTTGAGTAATTTATTGTGTTTAAAGCTAGCCTGTACAAGAGGCGCTATGAGCGCTGTCGTTCGTTGAGCATGTTATTTAGTTAGAAGAACGACTTCCCGGTTTTTAAATAGCATCATATATCATTAATTAATTATTCTATTATGTTAGCTATTTAGGCAATATATTCTTGTAAAGATATTTACATTGTGCCTATTTTTCCTTTCCATGTCGATCGTATAGTTAGAGTCTCGGAGAGTGAGGTAACCGAGATCTCGTCTCGCCTAGGTACCTAACCTAGGCGTGTTATTATACGTTAGACATTCCCCGATTACCCTTGTGTATGGTGATTTCAATTATGCAGAGATAGGTATCTCTTTAAATTGGATGAACTTTACCCCTCTCAAAAAAGGGAGATTAAGGGTAATCCCTCTTCCCTCTGAGTGTAGCCCCACGCTAGAACCTTAGCGGGTTGGCCTCGAATTTTTAATTCAGGCATGATTTTCCTACGGTTTTTTCTGCCCTTCCTCTATAACCGCAGATGCAAGTTTTTGGGGTTGTGGCCAGAATCTCAGAGTATTTAGTCTGTGGTCGGTAGCTACCTGGCAAGATGAATAGAATTCTTTTGCTACGTTAGGCTACCGACAGAGGAGGCTAGACCTCCCTAGGCCACTCCTGAAGGGTCTGTACGATATGACCCTTCTTCCTGTGACCTAGCAGACTAGTCCTGTGTTAGTGGACCCTAGGCTGAGGAATAGAATTCTTCTAAGCTTAGGAGACACTGGCACTGCAACCCCGTTTCCTTACCATTAGAGGTGGTGGCGAGGGTGCTACCAACCTCTTAATTGTATTAATCTAACCCTAGCCTAAGGAATAGAATTCTTTAGCCGCCTGGGATAGTTCTAATACAGAAACGCAGTTTGTTAGGTGAGGCAGGACAGGCTACGACCGGCTCCTGCTGTACCTTTCACAGACCCTCTTTTCCCTTCCCTTCTATCCCTTTATGTTGGCGAATCCCGGCAACCTTACTGTTGCCGGTGGGTTGCCGGGATCGACCAGACTCCCCCTCTTACAGTTGATAGCTGCCGGCCGGCAGTCTTAACATCTGTCAGCCGGCAGTAATGACAGCTGTGAGTTGCCGGCCATTTTAGTTGCCCGCCGGCAGTAAAGACTACTGCCGGCCGGCAATCATGGCTGCTGCCGACCGGCAGTCATGGTGACTGCTGGCAGGCAACCAGGGCAGCTGCTGGCCATGTTGGCTGTAAGTGAGAAGTCCCTTCTGTTTACAAAGTTCTTCAGTTTTTTCTTGAACTGCTAGCAACAGTGGCTACTGCCGGGGTGCTGCCTACCAGGCTGGCACAGAATGGTGTCTGCTCAACCGGTAGCACGCCGACTGTATTGATACTGGCCAGCGTTGCTGGCCGGCAAGGTTTAGACAGATCCTTGCCAGCGACAGTACTGTAGCTGAATGGAAGCTTGAATTTTATATTCTCCCCTTCCATTTGAACCTTCTTTCTGGAGAAGGTAGTAATAGTAGACTTTTACATCCCTTTTACTGTATATATATATATATATATATATATATATATATATATATATATATATATATATATATATATATATATATATATATATATATATATATATATATACAGTATTAGGTAGCCTGTTCTCCATGCTATTTCTCTTTCTTTTAGCGAGCAGGCTAGATGTGCTAGCATTAGCTAGCTATGCCGACGACATGCTGGCTGTACTACAGTATATGTTTATACAGGTAGTTAGTATTTCTGCAGCATAGGATATACTGCAAATGGAAAGCTTCTGTATATTTTATGCTAGTAGTGTTTTCCAATATATTTGAAAATCCTACCCAAAAATTTGTGGAACCCAATCTCATATTGAAAGAATTTAATTCTTCAATATTCTGATTAGAAATCAGTCTTCAGATTACCCTGCAATAATAAAATTTTAAGTGCTGGACATTACACTCCTAACCCTTAAAGGGCAGAGCCCTTATCCTCGAGTCTCCATGATTAGGAAATTGTATGTTTCAATTTTGTGAGGGGGGTCACAGCAAATAAGTTGGGTGGGATATATACAAATATATGCCTTTCCTTTCCCCAGTCCAGTTGGCATCATGCCAGCTGGACCGTACAGTCAGTTGCTTACCAGAAAGGCAACATATTGGCTGGATCATACTATATATAGTTATACAGTAGCCAGTATATTGCAATATAGTGGATACTGCAAATAGAAAACTACAGTATGATTATACAGTAACTATTTCTAGCATATCTTGGGAATCCTCATGTGAGCTTATGCTGTAGACGCTCTTACATGGAAGGAATAGTGTTTCTTCGTTAAGCTGATTGAGAAATCAGTCTTCCGTACCCCACAGTATTTAGTATGAAAGGGATAGTGAAGTATACACTTCCTTATCCCTAGGGGTTAGAAAACCCCCTCTCTCAGTTGAAATTCCTTCGAAAAGGAAATTCCTATCATTTAATACTGAGGGTAGGTACCAGCATTTGCTTGCAAGGGATACACAAGTATGTGTCTCCTACTATCCCTTTATAGCTTGCTATCCTAAGCTATTCTGTTAAGATATGACTTTTGATTTATTGGTTATCAGTGAGATAATCAATCGTATACTCATTTTGTTTTCCTTTCTTTACAGGAGGAACGCCAGATGTCATGTGTGGCAGTCTTCTGCAAAACTAAGAGTAAGTGTTTTTACGGACATAATGCATGCAGGTTTCATGCCCCCTGCAATATTATTTCTGAACACCTGCAGTATTGGAACCCGCAGGCCTGCAAAGTATGTCGGGCCCTATTGTCCAAAGGTTTCAAGAATCCCAAGTCGGTGGAAACTAGGGATGCAGCTCGTTTCAAACTACGCAACTGGGAGAGAGGCTTTCAGAAAATCTCTCCGGGACCTTAACTGCCTAATGACAAGATGCGTAGGTTACTATTTCCAACAGCGAGTAAGGAAATAGTGGTACCCCAGACACGAGGTACATTTCCCGATGGCCAGATAACCTTCGGGAAGAAGGGCAAAAAGCACCCACGGGAAGAAGGGGAGAATGTCGGGTTGGAATTGTCTCCATCCCAACAGGCTCATGAGTCAATGACATTGATATCTCCACCTTCTATCCCTCTTTTAGATGGAATAAACCAGTTATGGGCCCAAGTCAAGAATCTAGTAGAAAATTTGTGCAAACAGAGCACAAAGCAGAAAGCGAAATGCAAAGTAGAGCTTGGTAGAGCTCCACTTGTCGCTCCTAAAGGGTCGTACAAAAGACTCGTAGATCAAGACCTTCTGACATGCTCCACAACCAATCCCTGGAGGTTTGCGGAACTAATGCCGATTTTAAAGGGCAAACTCTACATCTCGGAGAAGATGGATGCTGTTCCTTTGGACAAAATCCAGTTCTGGCCAAGCTGTGATGCTTTCCCGAACTGTTTCATTAGACCGAAGGATGAACCAACATCAGGAAAAGGAATGGAATCAAAGGAGGTTATGATTCTCGATAATGATAAAGCACAGGCTATCCTATCAAGCAGCATAGAAAAGGCGGGTTACTTGGTGTCGAAGGTATCCACACCAGGTAAAAAGCACTCTTCCTTTCTTGTTCCTGTTTCAATTTCATTCTCCTTTACGGAGAAGGGTTTCAGAAATGTCACTGAGGCAATAGAGACAGGTAAACCGTGTCCTACACTCAAGGAGTGCGAGCCTCTGTCACTAGCATTTCCCAGACAGGAGAAGAACTGGAAGGAGGCCCATTTCACCTTTTCAGTAGGAAGACTTGAGGCGGATGTCGCCAGCCGACAATTTAAGGAAAATCTTCCAAAATTATCTGAGTTTCTCTTACAAGATGAACAAGAGACAAAGGAGAGACTTGCAGCCTCCTTATCTCTACAGAACTACATAGAGTTCTGTTCGGCTCATCAAGATACCCCAGACATGCTTAAGGTCTTAGCCAAAATACATATGGCTACTTTGGTAAAAGACCTTTATGCCTTTATAAAGGCTAGAAGAACATGTAGGGAGTTTGTGTTAGCTAACGCAACAGCGAAACACGATACAAGAAAGCTAATATCTTCCAACATCTGGGGTAAAGACCTCTTTCCAGACGAGGTAGTCAAGAAAGTGATTAAGAACTCCACCACGGAGAAAGTAGGACTTCTCCAAAAGTGGGGCATCCATTCAGAAAGAGAATCTTCTAAGGTTGTGGGTCCCCAACCTAAAAGGAAGATGGAGAGGTCTGGACATCCATTTCGAGTGGTTCAACAACAATCAACAGTTGTAGTGACCGAGATGTCACACACAGACGGTCAAAAAGAGATTCCGACTGATCAGTAGAAGCATAGAAATGCTTCTAGTAGGAGGGAGATTCCTTTAGGATCGCTGGACCTTCGATCCTTGGGTCCATGGCCTAATCAAGATGGGACTAAGATGAGAGGGTGAGATATCTCTACCACCATTTCCTCTACTCCTCCGATTATCCAAAACCCTCCTGGAGGAGTTTACCTGAGAGCTCTAGAGCATACAGTTGGTAAGGAAACTTTAGTCCACCGAATTCCAGGGAAGGCCGTTGTGTGTTTACGAGAAGGACTCAAGAAAATTTAGAGTCATTCAGGACTTATTGCCACTCAACAAGTCCAAATAAAACAACGAGTCCAGGATGTTTATCCTCCTGAGCATAAGGACCCCGCTGCAAAAAAAGGTGCTTATAGTCTTACAAGACCTGAAAGTCATCTATCGGCAGCTTCCAGTCAATCACCCTTTCCCCTCCTATCTAAGATTCAGGCTACACAAAGTAACGCACTTCCGAGGAAAGATACTCGTCAGACTAGTCCTAGCTGCCTTCATAAAATTGGCAGACACAGTCATGCAATATTTAAGCCTAAGAAAGATTCAGGCAACAATGTTCCTGGACAAGAGGCTGGGGTGGGCAGCACCCAAGGTGGCTGGTCCATGAACATCCGAAGAAATGATCCGGTCCCCGGAACATTGTGGATGAAAGATAAATTTCAGATTCCCCAAAGGAGAACAGGTAGGAACCCTGTTCTTTCTCCAGTTCGCAATAAAGGCCGGCCCTATGCTAAGAGCACGGCTGCAAGAGGCGCTGGGAGCCTGGAGAAAACAAGCATCAACCACTCGAAGAGGCCTAAAAAGACCGATAGCGGTCCTTCCTTAATCGCTTCCCTAACAAAGGTCAAAGCCCGAAAATCCCAAGACCATGTTGGTCCAGTCATGAGTAGGGAAACTCTCTCCAAGCAGATCAGATTGTCTACAGCTGATCTGGGACTCCGGAGCGATAACGAGACGCTACAATCCACGATGCTAAGAAATGTCTCATACAGTTTAGGTGTAGTTAGCCATCCCTTACCTAAAGGGATGGCACCTGTCAGCAGTTCACATACAACCAATCCGCAATGTGACAGTGGATGCTCTACTCAGGCTCAGGCCGATAGAGTTAGAATGGTCCACAGACGCAGACTTATTCTCTCCCAGATGGGAACAAGTCCCGAACTGCAATCCGACCTCATCATTACTAGCGCCGTCAAGGAACTACGTTGAGATGTAGCCCTATACGAGGATCCTTTAATTTAAATGATAGACATCATGTATCTGAAATGGAAGGGATACACTTAGGATTTCCAGTTCATCCCGTCCAATCACCTGCTGAGAGTCCTAAACATGCTGAGATCCTTCCAGGCAAGAGTAGCTCTGTTGGTTCCCAGTTAGCCCAAGAACAATCTATCCTCCTTGAGGAAGGAACAGAGGCTGAGGCTGTCCTTTATCCTGAACCCAGGACAACTCCAGAAGGTTCAGAGATTAATTGCCTTCAATTTATTACAGAGAACCCAAACCCTTCATTGCATGATTTTCTTGCCCTAGCGGTTAAGAAAAGTTTTGGGATCTCAAAAGGCAATATTGAATTCTTAGAAGAATACAAGTCTAAGTCAACTAGAAGACAATATGAGTCATCATGGAAAAAGTGAGTTGCTTTCGTAAAAGCAAAAGGACCGAGAGAGATTTCAGTGAACTTCTGCATGTCCTTCTTTATCCATCTTCATAATCAGGGTTTGGCGGCCAACACGATAACTACGTGCAAGTCAGCCTTGACTAGACCTCTTCTATAGGCTTAGGCCTGCTGCACCATGAAAGCCCATCTCTTGGTCTTTGGACAAGGTCCTACATTATGCCTCATCCTTGAACGATGAAGATTGTTCGCTTAAGAATCTAACCCAAAAGGTTATTTTTCTGTTCGCTATAGCCTCAGGGGCTAGAGTTAGTGAAATAGTGGCCCTTTCTAGGGATGAGGGCCACATTCAGTTCTCAGAAACAGGAGAACTGAATCTCTTCCCTGATCCATCCTTTCTCGCTAAGAATGAGCTACCCACTAAAAGGTGGGGTCCCAGGAGAATCTGCCCTCTGAAGATGTCTCTCTATGTCCGGTAGAGTGTGTAAAGTTCTATCTTCGTAGAACTTCAGACTTCAGGGGAGGACAGCTCTTTAAAGGAGAAACCTCTGGATCAAACTTATCCCTAAAACCACTGAGGGCGAAGCTCACCTACTTTACTAGTAGAGCGTATCCTGACAGTACTCCCATATGTCATGATCCGAGAAAGATTGCTTCATCACTGAACTTCTTTCAGTATATGGACATTGAGCGTCTTCGTTCATACACTGGATGGAAATCGTCCAGAGTGTTTTACAAACACTATGCGAAACAGGTACATGAATTGAAACACTATGTAGTGGCGGCCGGTAGTGTATTAAAACCTGCCCCCTAATTACTGTTATAGACAGTAAATGGTTTGGACTTCAAATGTCCTCGCACATATACTGGGTGAGAATCATCCACAGTGTTCTACAAACACTATGCTAAGCAAGTCCATGATCTGAAGCAGTATGTGGTGACGTCGGGTAGAGTACTTAACCCGCCGTCTAATTCTACGATGAACAGCTAATTGACTGGGACTGTCAATTAAAGTGAGAAGAGGTCATCCCTCTTAGGGTGTGACCTCCTTTGATCAAGTGTTACCATGGTGACACTAGCTCTGTTCAAAATCCCAGGTGTGGAATTATACAGATAGCACTAGTGCCGGTGTACGTAGTACACAGTGCCTTTAAAAGTAACCAGTACAGGAATTATGAAGAGAATTTGTTTT
>NC_090738.1:108536050-108548550 GCF_036898095.1 Palaemon carinicauda
GATCTCATCTAATTATTAGTATACGCTGTGCTTAGGATAGTACAAGAGACCTGAGGACCTTGGTAAGAGCGGCGTTGGATTTCTACATTGTTGAAAGAATTGTACCACACGTGTTTTATACACACTCATACTCTGTAATGGTTTTAATTGTTTATCTTATCACTCGCTCTTCCCTGCACTGTGTTATCCTGCTAGCTAGTGTTCTGTTGTGTTTTAATTTTTGTGCGTTCTTGCTTGCAAGGCGCTTTATATAAACTTGGTGATTGTTTGATAAAGTTTAGTTGCATTCACCTTGCCTCTCAGTTATAACCTAACTGTTCACACCCACATTGGTGATCAGCGAAGTTGTCCGCTCCCTCCCGCCTGTCCCCTCACTGCTATGCCCTACTGTTTAAAGATGCAGACCACACGTCCCCTCAATAAAACTGCCACCCTTCACCAGCGGAGAAGAGATTGCCGAGTTACAGTGTACTGAAGTCCAGTTTCACATCAAAGGCGTGACCTAGTCTCGCGGCAATCCCCGAGGACCCTTTCCCGGAAATCTCCAATTGCCCTTTTGAGCAAAGGAACACCATAATAGCATACGACGCCCTCAAATCATACCTCCTGGAGCAGTACTCACCATCGCCTGAAGACAGTATAGCTAAACTTTCTCAGCTCTCTCAACAACCGTTGGGGGACCAAAAGTTGTGGCTCACCCTTCAGTAAATGACTAGTATCTCTCGCCTGTAACCTGCTGCAGACGGCCCTCCTCGTCAGGTGAACTTACTTTGTCTCCTTTGAGTACAATGCTTACACGAGCCTGCATGAGCTAATATACCCGATGTCGATGTTTTGCTCTTGAAGGGCCTGATAGCCAAAACTGATGCCCTTACGGACAGCCACTTCACCTCCTTTAGAACCTCCATCAACGCCTTTACTTCTAACCAAGTGATCAACTATTCAACATCAACCGAAGCTGACATAAATGTGGTTGGATCAAGATGAGCACCCCGAGATGCGCCGGAGCGTCGACAAAGCTGGCCACCACCCACCTCTACAGCCACTTACTGAAGCCTATAGGTCACAGTTATGATACTACCACTCTAGATTTGGGGCTTCTGAGAAAAAAATGTTTGAATCGTTGTCAGTGGCCAAAAAACGTAAGTCGGCCATCGATTGTGGTGATGATGCATGTAGAGAAGTGTGATTTTTTGTAGACACGGGTGCTTGCCTTTCTCTTTTGCCAAGGCCAGTCTCCAGAACATGACATAGTCTGTTTAAATCTGCCAACGTTGGCATGGTAGCCTCCAACGGAACTGCGATACCTACTTACAGTTACGAGAACCATATATTATTGTTTGAAAGCATCAAATATCACTGAAAGTTTCTTGTTGCTGACGTCACATTGCCAGTCTTCAGCCTTGATTTCCTCTCACATTACCACCTTCTGGTTGATGTTGGTCCCTGACGGCTAGTCAGTGCAGACTCTTACTCATCCATACCTCCTCAACCCGCCCTCTCCGACCTTACTTCTCACAGCCTAAAGGGAAGTTCTCTGTCTAGAACTTTGCCAAATGCCCACGGTTCCCGCCAAACACGGTATTTATCGCCATGTCAAGACAACAGGGCTCCAAATGTTTGCCAGATTCAGGGGTCTGGCACCAAATCTTTACCCTTACAAATCATCCTGAGGAGAGATGGATGTTTGAACATGCAGGCAGAACCAGATAACCACTAAACATTGTCGACGTGACCTCCTAATTGCATAAACAAAGGTTTTCTCCATGCTCGACCTCCTGAAGGGGTATTATCAGGTGCCCATGAACCCAGAAGACATCCCCAAGACGTCTATCACCACCCCCATTGGTATAAACACGTTCAATTACTCTGTTTTGGCCTTCGTAAAGCTGGGGCCAATTTTCGTCTCATGAATGTTACATGGACTACATACTTGTGTTCTCTTCCTCCATGAACACCTCAACCACCTACACATCATGCTCAACCGCCTACAACAGAACTGCCTTGTAGTCTTGTACGACAAGTGTACCTTCAGCGCCAACGAAGTAATATTCTTAGAGCACCCCATCACTCCTGAAGGAGTCCACCCCCTCCCTGAGAAGGAAGAAACCATTCAGAGCTTCCCCACGCCCCCGACCATCAAGGCACTGCATCAATTCTTGGGCATGATCAATTACTATCACCATATCCTGCCAGTCATTGCTGCCACTCTTGCCTTCACCCCTATGCCTCCTTGAAGGGCAAGCTAAAAGACCTAAAGTGAGGTCCCCTTCAAGAAGTGGATTTCTGCAACACAAAGAAAGCCTTATCAACCCCTGCTGCTCTCACTTTTCCCATGCCATATGAACCTATCCATCTCTACACCGATGCCAGGTACATCGCTATTGGTGCCGTACTTAAGCAGGTGGTCAATGGCTTGACCTTCTTCAGTAGAAAACGGTCCAAGGCGGAATCCGGCTACCCTTCCTTAGATCGCGAATTGCTGGTGATGCAATTTGGCTGTCTGTCACTTTTGCCAATTCTTAGAAGGTACACCCTTAGTCATTCACATGGACTATATGGCTCTAGTGCACGCCTTCACTCGACAGTCCAATGCTTGGTCCGCGGTAAACGCTGACATCTCTCTGCCATGGCTGAATACAATTGCACACTTCATCACGTCCCTGGGAAAATTAATCTTGTTGCTTCTGTCTTGTCAAGAAGCACATTGCCACCATTTACCTAGGATTGGATTACAATGCCTTGGCAGAAGCCCAACGAAAAGATACAGAGCAACAAGCACGTAGGACCTCTTGCACATCCCTCCTTTGGGAAGACGTCTATCCCGATGATTCCAACACCACCCTCCTCTGTGACGTCAGTACTTGTAGACCTACACCGTGAATACTTTCTCCCATGCGCCGACAGGTATTCAATTTCATAATAATAAAAATCCTAATGATTTATATTAAAAACAATAATTACAATAATCTTAATAGTAATGATAATTCTAATAACTTAAATAAAAATTAGAATTTTTAATAATTCTATAAAAATAGTAATTGAAGTTTTTGAAGTTGCCGAAGTCATTGATGTCGTGGCTCCTCACATCCCTCATGCCAATCTACTGAACAGCTGCTGAAGATGAAATTCATTTGGCACAGCATTACTAAGGATGCTAAGAATTGGGTCTGTGTTTATACTTCATGACAAACTTCAAAATTACATCGACACATGGATTCAGGAGTGGGCACTTATCCTCAAACTTTGCGGCGTTTTGCACACATTCACGTCGACATAGTGGGTCCCCTACCTGCATCAAGAGGACATCATTACCTGTTTATCATCATCAACCGCTCCACATGTTGGCCTGAAACCCTTCCCATGGAAACTTTAATGTCTGCCTCATGTACATCTGCCTTACCCTCAGGATGGATAGTGATATTTGGTATCCCTGAGCATATTACTTTTGACAGGGATACCACTTCCACCTCTCAATTGTTCAGTTGTGGACATCATTAGCGAATTTCCTAGGAATCGCCCTACATCAGATAACCACCTACAACTCTGCTAATTTTTCCGACTATAACCTCCTCCGAGAATCTCCAGATCGTACATCATGTTATGGGAGAATTTACTCCATGCCGCTGGACTTACAAGATCCCGGATAAGCAACACATACCAATTGATCTGCACTTGGCAATACACATTTTTCTCGCAATAACCCTACTAACCCACCGTTACTGCCCATTATACAGGCCCTTTCCTCCTGATCTGTCGTATGCCGTAGGCTTTCTGCATCAAAATTCATAACAAAAGAGACTGGGTCTCCAATGATCTCCTAAAACCCTCTACTGTATATATCCTGTCAGAAGGCCTGCCTACAGTACGCCTTTTTAGAGCATGCCGCCCTATTTCACATGCATGTCCTTTTTAAGGGGAGCCACGTACCGCACATGTTAATAGATCAACCTGCGTTATCATGCTGGCTCATGTTCTGTTGTGTATGAATTTTTATGACCTTCTTGCTCGCAAGTTGCTGTATATAAACTTGATGATTGTTTGATAAAGTTTAGTGGCACTCACCTTAGAATACATCATGAAACTCGGGAGATGATCATTAGTTGTGGTATTATGTTTACACAAGAAACATCATATCAGTTGGTAAATAGTATCAAAAGCCATTGAGATACTGAAATTGAAATGATTTTCCTAATGTGGATAAGTTAATGAAATCAGGTTAAGATTTACGAATCATATCTTATCAAGATGGCAGGTTTTTTTTTTATTTCATTAAGACGAATATAAGACTTTCTACCCAATTTTAGTTGCAGACATTTTTTTTGTGTATTTCATTTTATCTCCTAGGCTTGTTCTTAATATTCCTTATATGCTGACAGCCCAACCAACATCCTTATTATAAGCTAAGCATATGAAAGTACCCAATTTCGTGCATTATACGATTTAATTTAATACTTAGCATCCTAAAAAACGTTTCTTTTTTATAAGCAATTTTTATATACCTTCATATAATTCCGCAAGGCTCATAATTACTAAAGTTGAGAAGACCATCATTTCATAAAGGTGAATTCTGAAACATTTTCATTTTCAGAATGGAAGATATGTTGTCTTTTAAAATACTTTTCAAAAATATTTTTCATTATTTTTAATTTGTCACCTCATTGCATTCATCCCTGGAATCCCAGTCTTCATAATTTCCAAAGTCGATGAGAAACGAAGCTCATTTAAAACATGACAAATGCGAAAGGTTTTCATTCGCAGATTTTGATAATTCTCCAGTTATTCCTGGGTTGCCAATTCCTCCACTTTGCAAATAGAATTCTACCGGAAGAGGATTTGAAGCCGGTCAACCATCATACGAAAGACCGGTATTTTTTTCTCAAGTCTATCCGAGCTCATTTCAGCACAAGAATAAGCTTAAGCAAGCATTTGGTCTCGGCTAAAATCATGGGATAATCTCCAGCAGAGATGAAAAAAAATATAATTCTCATTTCCTTTACATTATGGGGAGAAAATTACGCAGAGAAATAGCCGGGGTCGCATTTTCATAGTTGATTACAACGGCCAAAGTTTAAATATTATGTTGTTTAAAAAGACTCTCTCTCTCTCTCTCTCTCTCTCTCTCTCTCTCTCTCTCTCTCTCTCTCTCTCTCTCTCTCTCTCTCTCTCTCTCTCTCTCTCTCTCTTATTTAACTAAAAGGAATGTAGAAATTGAGTAAATATGATTGTTACAGATCTCATTTTGATATTATCCTCACGTCAAACAAAATAATACATATCATAATACTTGGTGAAATGAGAATTTTAGATAATAAAAATGAGAAATATTTAAACCCTGACATCTTTTGTGGAGACTTTGCTTATAATACAGATTTATACCGATGTCAGAAACATAAAATAATATATAAGTTTGATCATCGATTGTCTTTTGCTCTGGATATTCCTTTATTTGTTGAATTATTTGGTATTTTCTTATCTTCATTCTTTTTCGGGATTAGTTTACTTTTCTGTAAATGAATAAGCATGCTCGCAAAATAGTGAAAGATTTTGCACATTATTGACTCTAATGATAGTACTGATAATGATATCAAAAATTATAACGATAATAACAATAACTAAAATGCTAATAATGATAGCAATAAGAATAGCAATAGCACTGATAATACATTGACAGGCCCACTCTTGTTAGATCTAACAGACACGACAAATTAAGACACTTCGCACAAAGTATGAAATTTTGCTCTTACCTACATTACTCTTATGTGACGTTCCTCTCTCCCATAGTCTTTGACCAATTCATAATGTACTACATCTTTTAACCTTACCTTATGTCCTACAGCGAAATGCGCCGCCTGACAGTTTGAATAGATGTGCCAGCATGATAAAGAGTCAGCTACAATAGACTGAAAACATGGCATAGAATTAGTAACAAATGACGGAAAAGCATGACTTTGAATTACACACAATAAATGCGAAAATGTGTTATAGAATTAGTTACAATGTCGGGAAAGCATGACATAAAATCTGATACAATAGATGCGAACGCATGACACATAATTAGTTACAATTGACGCAAAAACATGACGGAAAATCGTTTACAACAGACGCAAAATAATGACACAGAATCGGCTACAATAGACGAAAAAGCATGATTTACAATCAGATATAATACACGTGAAAGTATGACATTGAGTCAGTTACGGTAGATATGAAAGCGTGACTAAGAATTAGTTACAATAGAAGCGAAAGCATGACTAAGAATCATTCAAAATAGACGCGAAATCTTGATTAGGAATTAATTATAATAGAAATAAAAACAACAGTATCAGTTACAATAAATGTTAAAGCATGACATAAAATCTGTTACAATAGACGCGAAAGCTTGAGAAAGAATCAGTTACAATGCACTTGAAATCATGATTTAAAATCAGTTACAAGACTTGAAACCATATCATAAAATTATCGCCTCAACAGGAGGCGTCTCTATTCATTCCCGGATCCGCAAGGATGAAAGGTTGTACAGTACTTACCATTCAATAAAAGCCTCCCAACCAATAGCCACCAATCCATCCCCTTCCATTCCTTCAAACTTAATACTTGCCAGTATTGACAGATACCACCAGATTAATCTTCTCTGATTCATTTTGTTCATTGAATCAATTTATCTGAATGTTTTTACTAATCACGCCTAACCTTTCTACTATGTATTGTACGCCCTTTGCATGCATGTGTCACTAGAAAGTTTCCTTAGGACATTTACTACAGAGTTTTCCACTTCAGAAATAATGATATTTTAATTATAAAATAAATTTTTGAATATACTTACCCGGTGAATATATAGCTGCAACTCTGTTGCTCGACAGACAAACTCTACGGAAAAAACTCGCCAGCGATCGCTACACAGGTTGCGGGTGTGCCCAACAGCGCCATCTGTCGACCAGATACCCAGCTCTTATGTAAACAAAGACTCAATTTTCTCCTCGTCCCACTGCGTCTCTATTGGGGAGGAAGGGAGGGTCATTTAATTTATATATTCACCGGGTAAGTATATTCAAAAATTTATTTTATAATTAAAATATCATTTTTAAATATTTAACTTAGCCGGTGAATATATAGCTGATTCACACCCAGGATGGTGGGTAGAGACCAGTAATATATGTTTACATTTTATGAGCTAAGAGTTTTTTATTTCATTTTAGAAGTTATCAAAATAACAAAAACAAAATAAATAGGTACCTGGTAAGGAAGTCGACTTGAACGATTACTCTGCCTTATAAGTACGTCTTCCTTACGGAGCCTCGCGATCCTCTTAGGATGCTGATCGACCCCTAGGAGCTGAAGTATCAAGGGTTGCAACCCATACAACAGGACCTCATCAAACCCCTAATCTAGGCGCTCTCAAGAAATGACTTTGACCACCCGCCAAATCAACCAGGATGCGAAAGGCTTCTTAGCCTTCCGGACAACCCATAAAAAACAACATTTCAAGAGACAGATTAAAAGGATATGGAATTAGGGAATTGTAGTGGTTGAGCCCTCACCCACTACTGCACTCGCTGCTACGAATGGTCCCAGTGTGTAGCAGTTCTCGTAAAGAGACTGGACATCTTTCAAGTAAAATGACGCGAACACTGACTTGCTTCTCCAATAGGTTGCGTCCATTATACATTGCAGAGATATATTTTTGCTTAAAGGCCACGGAAGCTGTTACAGCTCTAACTTCGTGCGTCTTCACCTTAGGCAAAGTTCGGTCTTCCTCACTCAGATGTGAATGAGCTTCTCGTATTAACAATCTGATAAAGTCTGACCAAGCATTCTTTGACATAGGCAAGGATGGTTTCTTAACTGAACACCATAAAGCTTCAGATTGGCCTCGTAAAGGTGTAGTACGCTTTAAATAGAACTTAAGAGCTCTAACAGAGCATAAGACTCTTTCTAGTTCATTGCCTACGATCTCCGATAAGCTGGGAATATTGAAAGATTTAGGCCAAGGCCGAGAAGGCAGCTCATTTTTGGCTAGAAAACCAAGTTGCAGCGAACAAGTGGCTTTTTCCGACGAAAATCCGATGTTCTTGCTGAAGGCATGAATCTCACTGACTCTTATAGCCGAGGCTAAGCATACCAGGAAAAGAGTCTTAAGAGTGAGATCTTTCAGGGAGGCTGATTGTAACGGCTCCAACCTGTCTGACATGAGGAATCTTAGTACCACGTCTAAATTCCATCCAGGGGTAGCCAAACGACGCTCCTTGGTGGTCTCAAAAGACTTAAGGAGGTCTTGCAGATCTTTATGTTTGGAAAGATCTAAGCCTCTATGCCGGAAGACCGATGCCAACATGCTTCTGTAGCCCTTGATAGTGGGAGCTGAAAGGAATCGTCCTTTTCTCAGGTATAAGAGAAAATCAGCTATTTGAGCTACAGAGGTACTGGTCGAGGATACAGAAACTGACTTGCACCAGTCTCGGAAGACTTCCCACTTCGATTGGTAGACTCTAATGGAAGACGCTCTCCTTGCTCTAGCAATCGCACTGGCTGCCTCCTTCGAAAAGCCTCTAGCTCTCGAGAGTCTTTCGATAGTCTGTAGGCAGTCAGACGAAGAGCGTGGAGGCTTTGGAGTACCTTCTTTACGTGTGGCTGACGTAGAAGGTCTACCCTTAGAGGAAGACTTCTGGGAACGTCTACTAACCATCGAAGCATCTCGGTGAACCATTCTCTCGTGGGCCAGAGGGAAGCAACTAACGTCAACCTTGTCCCTTCGTGAGAGGCGAACTTCTGCAGTACCTTGTTGACAATCTTGAACGGTGGGAATGCGTAGAGATCCAGATGTGACCAATCTAGGAGGAAAGCATCTATATGTATTGCTGCTGGGTCCGGGACTGGAGAGCAATAGATTGGAAGCCTCTTGGTCAGCGAGGTTGCAAAGAGATCTATGGATGGTTTACCCCAAGTGGCCCAAAGTCTCTTGCACACATCCTTGTGGAGGGTCCATTCGGTTGGAATTACTTGCCCTTTCCGACTGAGACAATCTGCTATGACGTTCAAGTCGCCTTGGATGAACCTCGTTACTAGGGAGATGTCTTGACCTTTTGACCAGATGAGCAGGTCCCTTGCGATCTCGTACAACGTCAGTGAGTGGGTACCTCCTTGTTTGGAGATGTACGCCAAGGCCGTGGTGTTGTCCGAGTTTACTTCCACCACTTTGCCTCGAAGGAGAGACTTGAAGCTTTTCAAGGCCAGATGTACTGCCAACAGCTCCTTGCAGTTGATATGCATGCTCCTCTGACTCGAGTTCCACAGTCCTGAGCATTCCCGACCGTCTAGTGTCGCGCCCCAGCCCACGTCCGATGCGTCCGAGAAGAGAACGTGGTTGGGAGTCTGAACAGCCAGGGGAAGACCCTCTCTTAGGTTGATATTGTCCTTCCACCAAGTCAGACAAGACTTTATCTTTTCGGAAATCGGGATCGAGACCGCTTCTAGCGTCTTGTCCTTTTTCCAGTGAAAAGCTAGATGGTATTGAAGAGGACGGAGGTGTAGTCTTCCTAGTGACACAAATTGTTCCACGGATGACAGCGTCCCTACCAGACTCATCCACAGCCTGACTGAGCAGCGTTCCTTCTTCAGCATCTTCTGGATGGATAGCAGGGCTTGATCTATTCTGGGGGCTGATCGTCTTGTTGTTCAGCAACGTCCTCATCAGAGGGTTCCTCATCCGAAAACTGATGAGGAAACGGCAACGGAGTGGGCAACGTCTAGCTCGCTGAGTCCGGTCGCACTGGTGCATGCGTGACGGAGCCGGACGCCACATCATGGAACTGCTGCACAGTCTGTGAACTGTCAACAACCATGGGTGCGCGAGGAAGCACAGCGTCCACCCGAGACTGTCTAGACCGTCTGGGTTGTGCAGTCAACACCATACCGGGTTGCTGAGGTTGACGCACTGCGTCAAAACAAGTCACCTCTGCTGGTTGTTGAACGTCCTGAACGTCAACAACCACCTCCGAGCGTCGCTTAACGTCAACGTGCGGCTGGCAACCCACACTGGGTCGCATCGGTGGAGGAACCACCTCAACTGGCAGACGCGAGAAGGTTACCTCAGCGTCAACAGGACGCACAACCGACCGGTTGGAAGGTTGTTGGCCAGAAGGTTCGGCAGCAACCTTCTCCGCATTAAAGTCCTCTATCAAGGACGCAAGCTTGGACTGCATGTCTTGCAGCAAAGCCCATTTAGGGTCTACGGGAGCAGGTGCGGCAACAGACGGGGTTAGCGACTGAGGCGGTACTGCTTTCCATCCCTGAAAGCCTTGTTTATGCATGACATAATTGTACAGCAAAACTTCAAAGGCTCGAAAACAGCTGTGAAGTTGACCTGTAAAAAACTTGGAGCGTCTCCTGGCCAGGCGCCAGGGAGAGTCTACGAGATTTGAGAAGTCTATCTGGGCAGAGGCATGAACTCCCAAGCCGAGAACTTCTCTCGTGTCATATCAGACTCTCGCTCTATAAGCCAGTTTAAAAGAAGGGAAAGCAAAGGCTGTATCCCCCAAACTCCTCCTGGTGATAAACCAGTCGCCTAGCCAACGTAAAGCTCTCTAGGAGAGCGAGAGAGCACTAGCTTAAAAACAACGGCTTCGAAGTAGCTAGGCCTAGTGTAAGCTCTGACGTTTAGGCGAACGAGGAGCAGCAGTTACAAAAAGATCCGGACAAAGATCCTTAAAAAAAAATCATCAAGATTTAATTAAAATCCATAGAGGGCTAAGCAGCTTTAGGCTCCTCTCCATCTGACAGAGTCCTCAAGGGAATATCAGTAGGAGGGGGAACAGCAACTTCCTCATCTACAGGAACCTTGTACGATAAAAGTTGAGTCTCAAGCAAGGGAGAGACCTACCGTGGTGGCAATGCTTTACAAGCAGAAGTCCACACTCACTGGTGCATTAGTAGCGGACCAGGACGCAACGTCATGTAACTGCTTGACAGTCTGTGAACTGTCAACAACTGAACTGTCAACCCACAACAGGTGCGTGAGGACGCACAGCGTCCACTCGAGACTGCTTTGACTGCCTAGACTGAGCAGTCAAAACAACTCTAGAATGCGGAGGTTGACGCACAGCGTCAAAACAAGTCAACTCCGATTGTTAGCGAACGTCTTGAACGTCAACAGGAGCATCAGCAAGTGGCCTAACGTCCAAATGCGGCTGAAAATCCACCACGAGACCGCATCGAGTGTGGTTCTAAACAACCTGACTGACGTGACCTTAGCTACGCCAACGTCAACAGGAAGCACAAAGGAACGTTAGGTTGGCTGAAAGTCAGGATATCGATGAGATAAACGGCTAGACTCAACGGACTAATCGGCAGAATAGTCTTCCATAAGGGAGGCAAGCATATTCTGCATGTCTTGCCATACCAACACATTAAGGATCAACGGAAATGGTTGTGGTAAGAGACGAGGGTAACGTCTGTGACCACAACACTTTGCCAACAAAAAAGACTCTCGGAGTCTGTGTTACGCTTTTGTTAGGCGGCGAGCAGTTATCCGATGACTGCATAGGGTCAGAGCTGTCCTAATGGCTGTAACCAGGACGCTGGACCTGTCCTGAAAGGACTGACTTTCGCTTAAGGGCTTCGAAACCTTGTGACAGGTTTCTTATGCGAAAAGCCTTCGGATGACGAGGAGAAAAAAACGTCTCTCTCGTCTTATGGTAGGGGAGATCTTGGTAAGATACACCCGATACCATAGAGGGAAACGTCTGTTCGTTGATCAAGGCCTCTCGAACCCATAAGTCGTTCGACATTACTTCTCCCCTGGCTTGGGAGCTTGCAAGAGGTCCCGGACTAGATGAACGACAGGCACGAACAGACGAACCCTCGGACGCAACACTGTAACACTTTGCGCAATATCACTTTATCACTTCGATTTTCTGTTTTACACTTATTCCACTGAAATCGAAACTTTTACTGATTTCTACCTGAAACACGCAATTCCACCCTTCATTAAAAGGTAGTAATTGCGAAATCAGTCGTATAATGCAAGCTCATTAATACCAGCAAAAAAACAGAAAACATATTTTAAGATAAAAAAAATTCAGTGGCTGGGAAAGAGACTAAACACTAGTTCATATAAACTACGTTTTCAATCTCTCACCGCACATAGCCTGGGGACAAGAATAAAAAACTAAAAACGTTTTATCCTTTCTCCCCGTACAGAGACTAGGGACGAGAGTAACTCGAGAACAACGTTACCCCGCCTGAACGGAACGTTTTCTCTCCTCTCTCTCCCTCCGTCTCTATCTCTCTCTCTCTCTTTTTCTCTCTTGATTTCGCACCTAAGAGAAGAGCCCCAATTACATTTCGTCAAAAGCACAATGTTATTTTGACTAAAGGAAAAAAACTGAAAGGTTTTTTCAAATAAAAAGATCCTTTAAAATAGAATTTAAAACATTTAAGCTTAGAAAGAATGAACAAAAACGTCAGAATCGATTTACTCTTACTGCAAAATGAAACCGTGA
>NC_090738.1:108554087-108559087 GCF_036898095.1 Palaemon carinicauda
AGGTTGGGATGTGGAATTGACTAAGCCCATTGCCGGCCGGCAGAGATGCTGGACGGCAAGGGTCTTATGTTTTCGAGTGCTGCCCGGACCTCTCTTGGTCCCTCATCCATGCCTGCCGGCAGAGCCGGACGGCATTGGTCAAGGAAGCCTGAATTAAGTTTCTCCCCTTCCTTATATGCACTCTTTCGGTTGCCGGGCTTGGGGGGGTTGTGTACACTCTTATCCCGGCATCCATTCTATTTTCTTCTAGTGCTGTACCTGTCCCGGCTTGCCGGCCTATGAGGCCGGCAGCCGGGCAGGTATAGTCTTCTGGTTCTTTTGCTGCCGGCTGGCATCGGTCTTGTACCTTTGCTGGCCGGCTTATGTCAGTCCTTGTCTGCCGGTCACCAAGAGTGTGGCCGGCAGCTGGGTACTACCTTGTGTAGTTGCTGGCCGGCAATCATTGCCGGCCAACACTGGCTGTTGCTGGCCGGCAGCTGCTGCCGCCGGCACAGGCATTTGAACCAGAGGGCTGCCGCCCTATAGCTGTTAAGTAGTATACTTTAAAGCTAATTGTGGTGTGTGCCGGCCGGCAAAGGCAGGCCGGCACACATCCTCCTATACTGTACTAGTATTCTTCTGTATAGCATATACAGTAAGAAGAAAACTATAGTAAAAGTTTAGGTACAGCACTGTATCTTCTAACACTATTGTGTTTTCTTGCACAGCCCTTTGCTGTTGCCCTCAGACAGGAAGCAGAGTTCTTCCCCGTCTATTATCCAGGATTTTAAAATCATTGCCTAGGTGTGAGCTCCACCTGTTTCCTCTGGAAACCTTCCATTGGTTACTCTAGTAGAGATAAACCATTTTGATTTTATTATCTGGAAGGCTGCAACAATGGGGTTGTGAGGGAAACACAAGTGTGTGTCTTTCCTTTATGAATTGTTATGCTATACTATGCATATCCAGTGATACATAGTTTCACTTGATACTCATGGAAATTTCTTCTCTTTACAGGAGGACCCTCCGAAGTGCGGAAATGTTTTCTGCAATGTCCGCAGCAAGAACCTCTGCGGACATGAGTGTTGTAGGACACACGCAGCATGCGCTGTCTCCAAGGATGATCTCCAGTATTGGGACCCTCAGGTATGTACTGTATGCACTAACCTGATTACTGAAGCTTTTGATTCCCCTAGAACGGCGGAATCAAGGGATATAGCTAGGGAAAAGCTTCGTACTTGGGTAAGGGGCTTCAAGAAGAACACCTCTGGCCCTTATCTTCCAAGTGAGAAGATGAGGGCGTATCTTTTTCCCCAGGCATCAGCTGAGGCAGTGATTCCCCAGCCTCAGGGGAGATCCCTAAAGATCAAGTCCAGGTGGACGAGGAAGTCGCAGATGCGATGCAAGACATCCAGTTGTGTGACAGGATGTCTGACCTGGACGAACGTTTGGAAGAAGACCTCCTGGCAGAAGGTCAGGATCAAGTTCAAACCCCGGATGTCGTAGAGGATGAGGTCGACGAGGTGTCGGCTACTCCCGGTTCAGATGCCGGAGCCTATCCCCTCAACATCGGCTGGTCTCCCAGTAGAACTGGGACAGGCCCTCTCTTCGATTGTTGGAATGATCCAACAAATGCAGAAGGAGAATCAGGAGAAGGCGGCTGCAATGGAACTGCGTATGCAGTCCCTGGCAGAATCACATGGGCCCCGGAAAAGGCTTAATGTGAAAGACCTTCTCATATGCTCAGATGCTAACCCATGGAGGTATGCTGAGCACATGCCGATGACGACTGGAAAGATCGTCATCTCGGATAAGCTGGTTCAGTTCCCCTAGAGGAGGTAGAATTCTGGCCCAGCAAGGCATCATATCCGGACTGCTATGTCCGGCTGAGAAAAGAACCAGCTTCAAGGGAGGAGACAGAGCCGAAGGAGGTCATTATTATGGACCACGCTAAGGCTCAAGCCCTACTTTCATCCTCGATGAAAGAGAGGGGCTTCTCGAATTCGAAGGTAGCTGCATTGAGCAAGAAGCTCCCTTCGTTTTTGTCCTCTCCTGATAGAGCCTTCCCCCTTTTTACAGAAAGGGTTTGCGGCTGTCCTAAAGGCAGTCGAGGCCGGCAAGCCTTGCCCCTCCCTGGAGGAGTGTAAACCCTTGTCGCTGGCTCTACCTATGGACCACAAAGACTGGAAGGATGTCCATCTGACATTCTCAGTGGAAAGTTGGAGGCTGATATTGCCGGACGGCAATTCGGCGAGGACCTCCCCAAGCTGTCCGAATCTCTTTTACGAAGAGAGTTCGAGACAAAAGAAAGACTGGCTGCCTCAATGTCTCATCAGACTACTCTCGAGACGATGGCAAGTGACCCCAAGGTCCATGAAATGTTCATGGTAGTGGCTAAGTCTCACCTAGCCACAGTGACGAAGGACCCTTTATAGCTTCGTCAAGGCAAGGAGAGCTTGCAGGGAGTTCGTGTTCACCGGGGCCTTCGGTGAGACACGAGCCAAGGAAGTTAATCTCCTCCAACATTTGGGGAAAAGACCTTTTCCCTACCGATGTGGTCAAAGAGGTTGTTGATAAGGCCGCCGTGGAGAATAGAAACCTTCTCCAGAAGTGGGGCCTGGCTATCAAAAGAAAATCTTCCCCGGATGAGGGGTCCTCAACCAAAGAGGAAGAATATGAAGACTAGGCTACCATTTCGGCCAGCCAAGCCTTATAGACAGCAACAGCAACTGCAATTGCCTTTGCCTCCAGTGCCCCCAGATGGTGGCACAAACCCCGACTGCCTTTCAGTGGGTACCCCAGGCTGTGCCAGGTCAGTCAACCACATTCGCCCCAACGTTCGAAGGACAGTCTTCTTCCTTTCGTGCAAAACCTAGAGGAGCAGCCAGAGGCTCGTCTAGGCGCCCCTCAAGGGGAAGGGGATTCAGAGGTGGTCGTGGTCAGGGAGGCAAGACCTCAGGACGGCCAGTCCAAGTGAAATGATACCGGTAGGAGGGAGACTGATGAAATTTTGGGATCGCTGGACCTTCGATCCCTGGGCCCAAAGCCTACTCAAGAATGGACTGGGTTGGAGCTGGTACAGCACTCCACCCCCATGCCTTCGGTTTTTCCAACACTCCACCCCCATTTTGGAGGAGTACGTTCAAGAACTGTTGGAGAAAAAATGTGATCCGAAAGGTGAAGTCCATCAAATTCCAAGGGAGGCCTGTTTTGTGTTCCCAAGAAAGACTCGGAAAAGCTCAGAGTCATTCTGGACTTGTCACCACTCAACAAGTTCGTAGTGAATTGCAAATTCAAGATGCTAACACTGCAACAAATAAGGACCTTACTGCCCAAGAGGGCATACTCAGTCTCTATAGACTTGTCAGACGCCTATTGGTACATTCCAATCAGCCGTCGACTCTCCCCCTACCTAGGGTTCAGGCTACAACGGAAACTGTACGCCTTCAGAGCCATGCCATTCGGGCTAAACATAGCCCCAAGGATTTTCACGAAGCTTGCGAGCGCAGCTCTCAAACAATTACGCCTAAAGGGAATTCAGGTAGTAGCCTACCTGGACGACTGGCTGGTGTGGGCAGCATCCGAGACCGAATGCTTGCAAGCTTCCAGGTCAGGTGATCCAGTTCCTAGAGTACCTAGGCTTCAAGATCAACAAGAAAAGTCTCGACTTTCTCCATCCCAAAAGTTCCAGTGGCTGGGAATCCACTGGGACCTTTTGTCACACAGTTTCTCCATCCCAATGAAGAAAAGGAAGGAGATAGCGGGCTCTGTCAAGAGACTTCTAGATTCCGAAAGGATATCAAGACGCGAACAGGAGAGGGTACTAGGCTCTCTCCAGTTTGCTTCAGTGACAGACCCAGTGCTAAGAGCACAGCTAAAGGATGCAACTGGAGTTTGGAGAAGGTATGCATCAAACGCGCGAAGAGACCTGAGAAAGACCAGTGCCGCCTCGGCTACGTACTCCTTCTCAGACCTTGGTCCCAAGCCAGACATCTAAAGAAGTCGGTTCTTCTTCAGCCACCTCCCCCGTCGATGACGATTCACTCAGACGCCTCAAAGGAGGGATGGGGAGCGTCACTCTCATCGGAAAAAAGTCCAGGGGACTTGGTCCAAGCTATTCAGGACCTTTCATATAAACTTTCTAGAAGCTATGGCAGTGCTCCTTACCTTAAAGAAAGTCTCCCCGCGTCACTCGATCCACATAAGATTGGTGACAGACAGCGAGGTGGTTGTGAGATGCTTGAATCGACAAGGGTCGAGGTCACCACCTCTCAACCAAGTGATGTTAGCCATTTTCCGATTGGCGGAAAAGAAGAAGTGGTACCTGTCGGCAGTTCACCTTCAAGGAGTCCGCAATGTGACAGTGGACGCTCTATCCAGGTTCACACCGATAGAGTCGGAATGGTCCATAGACGCAGGATCATTTTCCTTCATTCTGAATCAAGTCCCAGAACTGCAAATAGACCTCTTTGCGACGAAAGACAACAAGAAGTTGCCCCTGTACGTGTCCCCGTACGAGGACCCCTTAGCGGAAGCAGTGGACGCAATGTCCCTCGACTGGAACAGATGGTCCAGGATTTATCTGTTCCCTCCTGACAACCTTCTGTTGAGGGTCCTCAACAAACTGAGATCCTTCAAGGGGGGGTAGCGGCAATAGTGGCCCACAAGTGGCCGAACAGTATGTGGTTCCCCTTGGCGTTGGAACTACAGATGAAGTTCGTGCCGCTACCACATCCAGTTCTGACCCAGCGAGTCCAGAAGTCGACTGTCTGCGCTTCATTACAGAAAACCCAGACCCTGCAGCTCATGATTTTCTCGCCCTAGCGGTGAGAAAGCGCTTCGGGATTTCGAAAGCCAGCATAGACTTCCTAGAGGAATACAAGTGCAAATCGACTAGAAGGCAATATGAGTCATCTTGGAGAAAATGGGTGGCCTTTGTAAAGGCAAAGAATCCGCCAGAGATCTCAACAGATTTCTGCTTATCTTTCTTCATCCACCTCCATGGCCAAGGATTGGCAGCT
>NC_090738.1:108564087-108569087 GCF_036898095.1 Palaemon carinicauda
CCCCATACCAATCCTCTCTCTTCCACCTCCTCTTACATCGAATTTACTTTATTCTCTAATACCGTCGTTATCACCACTTCCCCCTTATCCTCCTTACGTATTTCTTTTTCCAATGGACGAGTAATTCCGTCAGAAGTAAATATAAGATTTCATTGGTCTATCTTCCCTTGTGTCCCTCGTCTTCTTCCATACCTCACCGAAGCCAAGTAACTCATTTCTCGTTTGTTTTCCCTTCGAACGATCTGTATCAAAATACGAATTCCGAAACTTCCGACAGGTCAGTGTCTAGAAGTATCTCAAATCAAAGAATATTATTGACTTTAGTATACACGAAGAGTTACCATTGTATCTACATGCAATATCCAGTTATATCAACGGCCTTACTGCGATCATTTAGATATGACACTATCCATGTAAAGAATGTTTTCTTGTATAGAATTTTCTAATTTGTCGTTTTTGTATCTAACAAAAGGATGTTGTCTACAGTGTTCTTTTGAACTAGGGTTTCTTGCAGTAGAAAATACTCAAATTTAACAAGTTTCATTTTAAAATACTACTATTTTGAAAGACCTATTAGCCTAAATGGAATACTTTAATGTTGAAGTCAATAATAATAATAATAATAATAATAATAATAATAATAATAATAATAATAATAATAATAATAATAATAATAATAATAATAATAGTATTAACAACAATAATAATGATAATAATAATAAAATTAATAATAATAATAATAATAATAATAATAATAATAATAATAATAATAATAATAATAACAACAATAATAATAATAATAATAATAATAATAATAATAATAATAATAATAATAATAATAATAATAATAATAAATGCAACTTTTATAAGGATCGAAATATTTACTCGAAATAGCAATCAATTATGCATGAGTAAAGGCAATTCATTATTCATATATCATTGATAATGTATCTTTTATCCAGTGAACAATGGTCGTTAAATTATTGAATTAAAACTAGTCTTCAATTCAATGCATTGTGAATATTTATTCAGTTCCATTTTTGATAGATAAGTCAACCATCATTTTGACGGATTAATTTGGTCAGCTCTTTTGTTCTTTTTAAATATATCACAAGATCTACTAAATTCGTTTTTTCAAATATTTTCTTTATAATTGTATAGATTTTCATTTCCTGTGAAGTAAAGAAAGAAAGATTTTAGTTCTGCTATTGTAATCATAGTCTATTAAGTATCAGTTCGTTCAAATTTAGATCAAAGTGCAGAGCTCTTTGTGTTAAGTTAGTAAAATTCCTTTTGCAATTATACAATACAAGTAATTCTTTTGTTCTTCTTCAATATCATTTAGTTATTATTTCTCATATTATCACTAAGACCAACACTTTTAACCAAGAACAAGAAAAACAATTAAAGAAATAAACTATTGAAAACTTCACGTTTAGTAAAATGGAAGAGTTGCATATTAGACCAATCAATTTATTTCATTACAAATCTGATCTATGAAAGATAAAGAAAACTTTTTTTTCATTCATAACTTACACTTCTGTACACTTTATTTACTTATGCATGTACATAAACACCAACTATACAGTAAATATTTTTCCCTTAAACAATCTTCTCAATTATATGTTTACCTATTTTTTTTTTTTTTTTCAGTATCATGAAACCGATCAGTCAGCCTTTCCATATATTTTCACTTCTGATTATATACTTTGGTACCTGTTGACAATTACATATTCATTACATGCGTATTTAGGTAAGCGTAGAGTATCATTCCCTACTCTTATCTAATCATACAGAGGGCGGAGATCAACATAAGCCTCTTTATTTCTACTTTATAATATTGATCTACTCGAAATTCAATCATTTATCTAGATAACCTCTACAATATTTGAATACTTTCTACAAGAGAGAGAGAGAGAGAGAGAGAGAGAGAGAGGAGAGAGAGAGAGAGAGAGAGAGAGAGAGAGAGAGGGGGGGGAGAGAGAGAGAGAGAGAGAGAGAGAGAGAGAGAGAGAGAGAGAGAGAGAGAGAGAGAGAGAGAGAGAGAGAGAGAGAGATTAGTTAGCAGCTTTTACAATTTAAACAAAAAAGACACTACGATAACAATGAACACGACTCAAATATCAATTACAAAACCACAAAATTAATTCCAAGATTTAACATAAAACGTTCTATGAAAAAAAGTCTAATGTAATACTGTAAACGTATTTTGCAACAGAAGCTATTCATTGACTTCTTTCTGCTATAACTGAATAGAACTCTCACAGCTTTTTTATTCTTTATCTATTGTTATATTCATAAAGGACGTATTCCCTTTTGTATAGTTTCCTTTAACAAACACTTTCATAAAAAAATTAAATAGTTTTGAATGCATTGTTGACCCCATGTGTTTGTGTATGTAAGGGAGAAAGACTGTTTTTAGATGATTGCATAAAAATAACAGATTTTCCAATGTATGTCAAGGATCGAATATTCTATGTTGAAGTTGATATTCAGGACCATTAATAAATTATTGCAATTTTGAGCAATGTGAACTTTTCCATGATAACTGGAAAATTTTGCCAAACGTACATTATCATTATAACTATTCATATCATCATTATCTTTTCTATTATTATTAGTACAGTGGTAACATGTTTCCCTAGCATTCGCATGGCGTCAGATCGATCCCCGACCGGGACAATGAATTTTAAGCTTTTCACTGAGGAGGCACAGCTGTGGTTGGTCACCATAGTGGGGGTTGGGCTTGCCAGGCTGACGTTCTGGTGAGAATCTATTCTGAGGAAACTGTAACTGCAATCAGACACATCTAACCTTTATTATTATTATTATTATTATTATTATTATTATTATTATTATTATTATTATTATTATTATTATTATTGTAACTATATTTCTGAAAAATTTCAATCAAATTATACTCTATAATAAAACATTGAAGAAAGACAGCTTATTGGAAAAAGACATAAAAGGGCGGAGGTCAATCAGTGAATGAAATACGTCAGGATTCAAAGATAAGCCTTACTAAAGTCGGCGTCAATGACCTTAGATGTCAGGATACCAGAAAACTCTCAATCAATCAGTCAATCAACCTACCTAAATATTGGTAACACACAAACACAGATGAAAAGAAACCTGGTATAATAGCAATAAAAATTAATTAAAAAAAAAAATTATTTTACTGTTATCCTTGCTGATTACCTCACAATTTGCTTAACTCACATAACTAAAGTTTTTGAAGGTCCTTGGGCAAACGTCTAAATTGGTATGCTGAAGATAATCATTTATTCACTAGTTTGCAGTTTGGCTTTCACAAGGGTGGTTGAGTATGTGATCCCCTTCTTACAATTTCCAATTTTATAAAGAAATACCGAGATTGTAGTCAAGATATTCGTATGAATGGCCTCGATTTTTGTGCTGCCTTTGACAGTGCTAATTATGAGACCCTTATCTTCAAACATAATACGTGAGTAGGTAGGTCTTTTATTGGCATTGTTATAGAATTTTTAGAAAATATATTGCAAAGAATAGTTAATAGGCGTCATAATGACTATAGGGATGTAATAACTGGCGTTCCTCAGGGTAGTGATCTTGACCCATTACTTTTTTATACTATAGACGTATGATATGTGGTTTGGCCTAGGAAACTAGTTCATTGTTGCTTCTCTCTTTGCATTAATTTCATTTCCCGATTGTAGACCTATGTTTGCCGAATCCCTGAAGAGAGATCTAGCTAAAATCATTACATGGTGTAAATTAAGAGGCATGAAGATTAAATTATGATATTAAATAGGTCGAGGACAGTGGCTCCCAAACATCCAGATCTCTGCATTGATTATGTTTCTTTAACTATATGCAACTTCTTGAAAAATTTTGTGTGATTCTTGATTGCCAATTTTATTTTGAGAAACACATTCCTTCTGTTTTTCGTCAATTCCACAAAAGACTCATTTGGGAGTCTTTTATATCTTTCATTCTACCTTGTTTCGAGTATTATTCTCCTGCTTGGCTTTCAGCTCCTGACTCTCATCTTAATTTTGAGGTCAAGGTCTACTAAAATTTCTTATCCCGGATTTGGATAATAATTTCTGGCACTACTAAGTATTATAGAAGTTTTATTCTAGCTGCGATCACATTTTTGGATGGTCTCCTAGTGTCTGGAACTTCAGAAACATTTTTTTGGGGGGGGGGGCATTTTTTGAGCAGGTTGAAATTAATTTCTCTTAATAGTATACATTATATATAAAATATCTATTTTAACGTTATTATTGATCTTAAAATATTCTCTATTTCTTATTCATTACTTCTCATATATATATATATATATATATATATATATATATATATATATATATATATATATATATATATATATATATATATATATATATATATATACATATATATATATATATATATCCTTATTTCCTTTCCTTACTGGACTATTTTCCCTGTTGGTGACCCAGGGCTTGTAATATCCCATTTTTCAAACAAAAATTCTATCATATTAGGAATAATAATACAATTACTATGAAGCAAGCTAAATTCTATATTTCTCATTCTTACAAAAAAAAAAAATAAAAAAAAGGTAAATTTCCACATGAAAAATAAAAGTAAGTATCTAGAAACGCACTGAACAAAGAGCATCCCAAAATCCGAAGATAACTAGCCAATCACTGGTCAAAGTTTTATGGAATCCGAAGGTGAGTTTGAACGGAGCCAAAGCTCTGTGAGGGAATTACAGAACAACTCGTACAAAGGGGAGACGAATGGAAAGTGAATTAGAGGGTTTCAGTAACATATGGAAGACGAAGAAGGGAGAGGAAGACAAAGCAATGGACGTCCCTATTTATCTATGGCTGAATTACACGTCCTTTGGAAAACAATATAGAAGGGGAAGAAGGAGAAAGAGATGATAACTTCGAAATTAGAGACCAATTTAAAACTGATGTCGGGAGAGGGGTGAGAGACGGGCGATTGAGGTGGGTTGAGGAACGTGA
>NC_090738.1:108571587-108590594 GCF_036898095.1 Palaemon carinicauda
CTTCTAATAATTGGTATATGCTATGCTTAGAGTATTAACAGAGACCTGACGAGCTTAGTAACAGCGGCGTTGGAACTTGGATTTCTACTTTGTTGAAAGAATTGTACCGCACGTGTTTTATACACGCTCGTACACTGTAACGGTTTACATTTTTCATCTTATCACTCGTTCTTCCCTGAATTGTGTTATCCTGCCAGCTAGTGTTCTGTTGTGTTTTAATTTTTGTGACGTTCTTGCTCGCAAATCGCTGTATATAAACTCGATGATTGCTTGATAAAGTTTATTTGCATTCACCTTGCCTCTGTTACAACCTAACTGCTCACTTGCACATTGGTGACCAGCGAAGTGTCTGCTCCCTCCCGCCTGTCCCGTCACTGCTATTCCCTACTGAAACTGCCACCATGCAGCAGTGGAGAAGCATTCGCCGAGTTCCAGCGTTCTGAAGTCCAGTTTCGCATCAAAGGCGTGATTCAGTCTCGCAAAAATCCACGAGGACACTTTCCCAGAAATCTCCAATGGGCTTTTTGATCAAGGGAACGCCCCAATAGCATACCTCCTGGAGCAGTACACACCATCGCCAGCCGTCTGTATAGCCAAACTTTTTCAGCTCACTCAACAACTGTTGGGGGACCAAAAGTTGTGGCTCACCCTCAGGTAAATGAACAGTACCGCTCGCCTGTAACCTGCCGCAGACGGATCTCCTCGTCAGGTGAACCTATTTCGTGTCCTTTGGGTACAATGTTTAGAAGAACCTGTACACGCTAAAATACCTGATGTCGACATTTTGCTCCTGAAGGACCTGATGGCCAAAGTCGATGCCCTTATGGAAAGCCACTTTACCACTTTCAAGACCTTCATCAATGGCTCTACTTCTGACGAAGTGATCAACTATTCAACATCAACCAAAGTTGACATAAAGGTGGTTGGACCAAGAAGAGTGCCCTGAGATACACTGGATTGGCGACGAAGCTGCCCATCACCCACCACTCACTCATGCCCCATCCAACGACCTCTACAGCCACTGACTGGAGCCCATAGGCCACAGTTATGATACTACCACTACAGATTTGAGGCTCCTGCAAAAAAAAATGTCTGAAAGGTTGTCAGTGGCCAAAAAACGTGTAAGTCAGCCATCGCTTGTTTGAAGGTTTAAATGTTTAAAGGTCACTCATGAATGGCCGAGGGCAAGGGACAGTGACATTGCCCTAGCAATCAGGACAATGCCCTAGAGACTGATCATTTATTATATGATCAGCACCCATGCCTCCTCTCTACACAAGCTAGGGCCAGGGAAGGCCAGGCAGTGGCTGCCTATGATTCAGCAGATAGACCTATATACCCCCCCAAAACCTACAACCTTAGCTCACAAGGATGATAAGGTTGCAGACACTAATGGCACTAACGAGTCTAAGCGGGACTCAAATCCCCGTCTGGCAAACACCAGGCAGAGAAGTTACCAATCAGGCCACAACAACGGTGATGCTTGTACAGGCATGCCATTTTTGGTAGACACGGCGTGCTTGCCTTTCTCTTTTGCCAAGGCCAGTTTCCAGAACATGACATAGTCTGTTTGAATTAGTCAACATGCGCCTGGTAGCTGCCAGCGGATCTGCGATACCTACCTACAGTTACGAGAATCTTATATTATCGTTTGAAAGCATCAAATATCACTGAAAGTTTCTCATTGCTGACGTCGCATTCCCAATCCTCAGCATGGATTTCCTCTCATATTACCACTTCCTGGTTGATGTCGGTCCCTGACAGCTAGTAATTGCAGACTTACTCATTTATACCTCTTCAACCCGGCCCCCTCTATCCTTAATCTCTACATCAGCGCACCCACAGTTGCTTATGCCCACCTACTCACATCCTACCGGAAATTCTTCTGTCAAGAACTTTGCCAAATGCCCATGGTTCCCACCAAACACGGTATTTATCACAATATCAAGACAACAGGGCTCCCAATGTTTGTTAGATTCAGGCGTCTAGCACCAGATCATTACTCTTACACATCATCCTGAAGAGAGACGGCTTCCTGCATCCATGTGTGGGATTCAAGGTATTTGAACATGCAAACAGAAGCAGATCACCATCAAACATCGCCGACGTGACCTCATAATTGCAAAAGCAAAGATTTACTCCACGTTTGACCTCCTGAAGGCGTATTATCAGATGCTCATGAACCCAAAAGACATCCCCAAGACCTCCATTACAACTCCCTTTCGGTATATACACTTTCAAATACTCTGTTTTGGCCTTCAAAGTGCTGGGGCAAATTTCCAACGTCTCATGAATGGCATCTTAGGTGACCTCCCTTTTCTCTGTATGTTACGTGGACAACATACTTGTGTTCTTTTCCTCCATGAACACCTTCATCACCTACACATCATGTTCAAACGCCTACAGCAGAACTGCCTTATAGTCTTGTATGAGAAGTGTACCTTCAGCGCCACCGCATCACTCCTGAAGTAGTCCACCCACTCCTTGAGAGAGAGAAAGCCATTCAGAACTTCCCCATACCCTCGACCATCAAAGCACTGCAAGAATTCTTGGGCATGATCAGCTTTCATCACCGTTTCCTGCCAGATTGCTGCCACTCTTGCCACCCCCCTCCCCCCTCTACGCCTCCTTCAATGGCAAGCTAAAAGACCTGAAGTGGGGTCCCTTTCAAGAATCCGATTTTTGCAACACAGAGAATGCCTTATCAACCCCTGCTACTCTGACTTTCCCCGTGCCACATGAACCTATCCATCTCTACACCTATGCCAGGTACATCACTATTGGTGCAGTACTCAAGCAGGTGGTCAACGGCTTGCCCAACCCACTGATCTTCTTCATTAGAAAACTGTCCAAGGCGGAATCCGGCTACCCTACCTTGAGGTGCGTCCACACGGTCAAACAGTGTCTGTCCAACAAACACTGTTACCATAACTAAATTGAAAGAGAATGACGTCATAAGCGTTGATATGAGGGAAGTTGATATGGTGACAAACAGCGGTACCAGATGAAGCTGACTACCAGTATTTCTACTCCTTTTACCAGACAAAGACCAGTAGAAATGTCCATAGCTAATGTCCGCTGACATCTCTCTTATCTATGTCAGTGTTACAATCTGTACTCGAGAATCAAGTAGTAGTTATCAGCTTCAAGTATGGAACATCATAACCATAGTACATCATAAGATAAAAGCACAATTCAATAAATTAAATTATGCAGCATGATTATTCCTAATCTTTTGAGAACAATGGAATGGTACATGGAAGGACTAGTTGACAAAGATGGAATTAAAAGAGAAACTCAAATTAATTATGAATCAGACTTTAAAAACTATATACTGATGGGTCCAAATGCTTTATACATTTTATCGGAGAATTTAAAACCTTTTATGACTAAGCAAGACACATGTATGAGAGGAAGCATTTTTCTACAAGCACGTCTACTGTAGAGGCATTACAGAATCACATAGATCTGACTTGAAATAACCTATCAGTGAACTGAGGATGTTATTGTTATTAACGTGAAATGTATAGCCTATATTATTCCAAGAAATAACTAATGTTTGAGACTGGTCATCCTTCGGATTATGTGTTGTTAATTAAATGCAAATTGTTTTAGTGATAAAGATAAAATGTTCAAATTTTTCTTCCCCTGTTCTCGCAGAGAGAGAGAGAGAGAGAGAGAGAGAGAGAGAGAGAGAGAGAGAGAGAGAGAGAGAGAGCATTATGTATTTTCCTCATGCTTAAACACTTCGAGCAAATGAGAATTCGGTGTCCATAATTGAAACAGATTCAGTTGGGTGATATTCTCATATCGAAACGCCATAATTTAGTTGTGCTAATGTCTTCTGTACCAACATCCGACTTTTTTATATCTCCTATTTGCGTAGCTCGTCATTGTAATGACCCACTATGGATTCCATATTCTTTTCGACTTATAAACCAGTTACAGACATTCCAATTCTCGGAAGTTCTGATGTTGTTTTATTTATTGCTGTTACACGTTTATTTCTGTCTTTGTAAACAATTGTTTTGATGTTTCATAAACTTGGGCTCTGCCAGTACTATTTGATTAGCAACGGAGCCTCTCTTCTGTGTCTATCTCAAAGTCAGCTTTCTTCCATAACTGGATTACAACTAGTCATGTTTACAGGGAAGGAGAGTGTCTGAAGCTCGGACTATACGAACACAGACACAGTCCCACACACCACTTGGTGCTCGTTATTGACGTCATTAACGCTTTTTCATAATGTTATCTGGTAACAACTGTGTTCGACGGACACTGTTCGACCGTGTGGACGCACCTTTTGATCGCAAATTGCTGGTGATGCACTTGGCTGTCCGTCACTTTCTTCAATTCTTAGAATGTACACACTTCGTCATTCACATGGACTACATGGCTCTGGTGCACACCCTCATTCGACAGTCCAACGCCTGGTGCACCTGTCAAGGCTGACATATCTGTGCCATGGCTGTATACAATTGCACAATTCAACACGTCCCTGGGGAAATGAATCTTGTTGCCTCTGTCTTGTCAAGAAGCACATTGACCACCATTTAACTGGGATAGGATTACAATGCCTTGGCAGAAGCCCAACGAGAAGATCCATAGTACCAAGCATATAGGACATCTTGCACATCCATCCTTTGGGAAGACGTCTTTCTCGACGATTCCAATACCACCCTCCTCTGTGACGTTAGTACTTGTAGACCTACACCCTGGATACTTTCTTCCATGCGCCGACAGGTGTTTGATTTCGTAATAATCAAAATCTTAATGATTTTAATAAAACACCAATTTCAATAATCTTGATAATAATGATAATCCTTATAACTTAAATAAAAATCATAATTTATGATAATTCTGTAAAAATGGTAATTGAAGTTTTCAAAGTTGCTGAAGACATTGATGGCGAGGCTTCTCACATCCCTCATGCCCATCTACTGCACAGCTACTGAAGACGAAGTTCATTTGGCACAGGATTACTAAGGATTGGGTCTGTGCTTGTACTTCATGCCAAACTTCAAAAGTACATCGACATATGGATTCAGGAGTGGGCATCTATCCTCAACTTTACGGCGTTTTGCACACATTCAGGTCGACATAGTGGGTCTAGTACCTGCATCATAAGGACATAATTACCTGTTTATCGTTATCAACTGCTCCACTTGTTGGCCTGAAGCCCTTCCCATGGAAACTTTAATTTCTGCCTCATGTACATCTGCCTTACTCTCAAGATGGATAGCGATATTTGGTATCCCTGAGCATATTACTTCTGACAGGGGTACCACTTTCACCTCTCAATTGTTCAGTTGTTGATATCATTAGCAAATCTCCTAGGAACCTCCCTACATCAAACAACAACCTACAACTTTGCTAGTATTTTCTTACGTCACGTTATGGGAGAATTTACTCCATGCCGCCAGACTTACAAGTCCCTGGCTAAGCAACACATACCGACCGATCTGGACTCAGCAACACACATTTTCCTCGCAATGACACCACTAAGCCACCGTTATTGCCCCCTTATATGGGCCCTTTCCTCGTGATCCGTCGTATGGCGAAGGCTTTCTGCATCATCATTCGTACCAAAGAAGACTGGGTCTCCAATGATCTCCTAATACCTGTACAGTATATATCCTGCCATATGACCTGCGTACAGTACGCCTTTCTAAAGCAGGGCCCCCTATTTCACATGTAGGCTATGTCATTGTTAGGGGGAAGCCATGAACTGCACGTTTTAAGGTACGTTTTGCATGCAGCGATTTTTGTGATCATCGCTGAGTACTAATTACATTTATTCCTGTGGGGCTGTTTTAGAACGAGCGACTATTTGGTGCTAGCGATGATCGATGATCGCTCGTGACTGTAGCGATAATCGCTCATTGCAAAACAGCCCCATAGGAATAAATGTAATTAATGCTCGGCGATGATCACAACAATCGCTGCATGCAAAACGTACCCTCATACACATTCGTACACTGTAACGGTTTAAATTTGTTATATACACACGCACTTTTCCCTGCACTGTTAAAAGATCAACTTGTGTTATCTTGCTAGCTCATGTTCTGTTGTGTTTGAATTATTGTGACGTTCTTGCTCGCAAGTTGCTGTATATAAACTTGATGATTCTTTGATAAAGTTAACTTGCATTCACCTTACCTTTCAGTTGTAACCTAACTGCACACCCGCACAGAATCCACCATGCCACCTGGAAGATGATAATTAGTTGTGGTATTATGTATACTCAAGAAACATGATATCAGTTGGTAAATAGTATCAGATGCTATTAAGATACTGAAATTAAAATGATTTTCCTAATATGGATAAGTTTTGACACCAGGTGAAGATTTAAGAATCATATCTTATCAAGATGGTAGATTTTTTTACTTCATTAAGACGAAGATAAGATTTTCTAGCCAATTTTAGTTGCCGACAGTTTTCTTAATATTCACGATATGATGAGAGGTCAGCCAACATCCTTATCATAAGTTAAGTATATGAAAGTGCCCAGTTTCAGGCATTATACATTTTAATCAAATACTCAGCATCCTAAAAAGTGTTTCTTCTTTTTATAAAATTATTTTATATACTTCCATATAGTTCCGCAAGGCTCATAATTACGAAAGCTGAGAACACCATCATTTTATAAAGATGAATTCTGAAACATTTTAATCTTCAGAATGGAAGATACGTTGTCTTTCAAAATTATTTTCAAAAATATATTTCATCATCTTTAATTTTTCACCTCATTGCATTCATCCCTGGAATCCTAGTCTTCATATAATGTCCAGAGTCGAGGAGAAACAAAGCTCATTTAAAACATGATAAAGAGGAAAGGTTTTCTTCGTCCGCAGATTTTGATAATTCCCCAGTTATTCCTCCGTTGCTAATTCCTCCGCTTTGCAAATCGAATTCCACCGGAGGAGGATTTGAGGCCGGGCACCCATCATACGAAAAACCGGTATTTTTTTTCTCCTAGTCTATCCGAGCTTATTTCAGCACAAGAATAAGCTTTAGTAAGCATTTGCTCTCGGCTAAAAGCATGGGATAATCTCCTGCAGAGATGAAAAAAAAATATAATTCTCATTTCCTTTACATTATGTGGAGAAAATTACGCAGAAGAATAGCCGGGGGTCGCATTTTCATAGTTGATTACAACGGCCAGAGTTTGAATATTATATTGTTTAAAAGACTCTCTCTCTCTCTCTCTCTCTCTCTCTCTCTCTCTCTCTCTCTCTCTCTCTCTCTCTCTCTCTCTCTCTCTCTCTCTCTCTCTCTCTCTCTCTTATTTAACAAAAAGGAATGTAGAAATGGAGTAAATATGATTGTTACAAATCTCATTTTAATATTATCCTCACGTCAAACAAAATAATACACATCATAAGACTTGGTGAAATGAGAACTTTAGATAATAAAAATTAGAGATATTTAATCCCTGACAT
Organism: Palaemon carinicauda; assembly: GCF_036898095.1. NCBI lineage: Eukaryota > Metazoa > Arthropoda > Malacostraca > Decapoda > Palaemonidae > Palaemon > Palaemon carinicauda. The sequence continues at coordinate 108,579,030 of NC_090738.1, forward strand.
CTTTTGTGGAGACTTTGCTAATAATACAGATTAATACCGATGTCAGAAATAAAATAATATACAAGTTTGATCATCGATTGTCTTTTGCTCTGGATATTCGTTTATTTGTTGAATTATTTGGTATTTTCTTATCTTCATTCTTTTTCCGGGATTAGTTTACTTTTCTGTAAATGAAAAAACATGCTCACAAAATAATCAAAGATTTTGCACATTATTGACTCTAATGATAGTACTGATAATATTAAAAATTATAATAATAATAATAACAGTAACTAAATTGCTAATAATGATAGCAATAAGAATAGCAATAGCAATGATAATACATTGACAGGCCCACTCCTGTTAGATCTAACAGACACGAAGAATTGAGACACTTCGCACAAAGTATGAAATTTTGCTCTTACCTACATTACACTTGTGTGACGTTCCTCTCTCCCATAGTCTTTGACCAAATCATACTGTACTACATCTTTTAACCTTATGTCCTACAGCGAAATTCGCCGTCTGACAGTTTGAATAGATGTACCAGCATGATAAAGAGGAGTCAGCTACAATAGCCTGAAAACATGGCATAGAATTAGTAATAAATGACGGAAAAGCATGACTTTGAATTACACACAATAAATGCGAAAATGTGTCATAAAATTAGTTACAATGTCGGGAAAGCGTGACTTGAAATGTGATACAATAGATGCGAACGCATGACACAGAATTAGTTACAATTGACGCAAAAACATGACGGAAAATCGTTTACAACAGACGCAAAATAATGACACAGAATCGGCTGCAATAGACAAAAAAGCATGATTTACAATCAGATATAATACACGCGAAAGCATGACATTGAGTCAGTTACGATAGATGTGAAAACATGACTAAGAATTAGTTATAATAGAAGCGAAAGGATGACTAAGAATCATTTACAATAGACACGAAATCTTGATTAGGAATTAATTATAATAGAAATAAAAACAATAGTATCAGTTACAATAAATGTTAAAGCATGACATAAAATCTGCTACAATAGACGCGAGAGCTTGAGAAATCATCAGTTACAATGCACGCGGAATCATGATTTAAAATCAGTTACAAGACTTGAAACCATATCATAAAATTATCGCCTCAACAGAAGGCGTCTCTCTATTCCTTCCCGGATCCTCAAGGATGAAAGGTTGTACAGTACTTACCATTCAATAAAAGCCTCCCAACCAATAGCCACTAATCCATCCCCTCCCCTTCCTTCAAACTTAATACTTGCCATGGCCCCTCAACGGTAAAATATATCTTTCCAGTATTGACAGATACCACCAGATTAATCTTCTCTGATTCATTTTGTTCACTGAATCTATTTATCTGAATGTTTTTACTAATCACGTCTAACCTTTCTACTATGTATTGTACGCCCTTTGCATTCATGTGTCACTAGAAAGTTTCCATAGGAGATTTACTACATAGTTTTCCACTTCAGAAAAATCGGAGAATATATATGTGCTCTTTAAGATAGACAATGCTTGTGAAGTTTTGTACAACCAAATATTAATCACTATAGTGATAAAAGATATAATGATAATCGGTATCATTATCATAATTATTGATATCATCATTAGTCTTATCATTACCCATTGTATTAATCAAAACTATTATTAGTATTATTATTATTATTATTATTATTATTATTATTATTATTATCATTATTATTATTTTTATTATTATTATTATTGGTGTTGTTGTTGTTGCTGTTGCTTTTTCATCATTTCTTTTAGAATAGCTATTATCATCATTCAAATGATATTGGTAAGAAAATTGTGAGTGCATCAAATTATTAATTTTTCAAAAAATGTAAACTAATCTCCCCAAATTAGTTGTTAGTCTGCAATGCCTAATGACAAACTTTGTCGTATTACTGATTAAATATTAGTAAACTTCAATATTATTTCAGTTATCTTACATATCGTCAAACATATAATTCTAATTAAGCATTATGAAGGAAACCTGATAAGAGATGCTATTACCCTATTTACTTCATGGAAGCTGAAAATGCAAGCAAATGCCGAGAGTAATTGCATTTTATTTAATAGCATACCAGAGGAAACCAAGTAGAAGTTTGGAAAAGTCATATGTAACTTAAAATTAAATATAGTTAGTTGAACAGACACACACACATACACACACACACATATATATATATATATATATATATATATATATATATATATATATATATATATATATATATATATATATATATATATATATATATATATATATATACATATATATAAATATACATATATATATATATATATATATATATATATATATATATATATATATATATATATATATATATATATATATATATATATATGTATATTTATATATAAGTATATTTATATATATGTATATATATATATATATATATATATATATATATATATATATATATATATATATATATATATATATATATATATATAAATATATATATATCTGTATATACATACCCATATATATACATATATACATGTAAATATATATATATATATATATATATATATATATATATATATATATATATATATATATATATATATATATATATATATATATATATGTATATACATGTACATATTTATATATATATATATATATATATATATATATATATATATATATATATATATATATATATATATATATATATATATATATATATATATATATATGTATATATATATATAAATGGATATATATATATATATATATATATATATATATATATATATATATATATATATATATATATATATATATATATATATATATATATATATATATATATATATATATATATATATATATATATATATATGTACATGTACATGTAGATGTACATGTACATGTACATATATACATTTATACATATATACATATATACATACATATATATATATATATATATATATATATATATATATATATATATATATATATATATATATATATATATATATATATATATATATTTTTGGGCTCAAGCCATGTCGTCCTGATGGAAGTTCCTATAGGGTAGCTTCCTAGGGTATATTACAACTACGGCGATATTCCCAGAGAATTTACCTTAAGGTACCAGAATTCTAACTCCTGGAGCGAGTATCGCTCGTGAAAGGGATATCGCGACATATCAGAGGACGTATTCTAGACACGTCACATGGCAATCTACTACCTGAATAGAGATTCGTCTCGTAGGAGGGAGATTGACGAGATACGAATTCGGGAAAGAAAAAGGGGGGAGCCGCTCCCAAGGCTTCCCAATCCCCCGATTCGTATGCGTGCCTGGCGCCAATCCTGGCGCCATCTCCATTCCTTTTTGCGTAGCTTAACAACTCGGTGTTTTTTCCTGTTTTTCTCGCAAATCTTGGATTTATTCAGCTTTTCATGGCTTCTTCGTCTTCGTTGACCTCGGATAAGTTGAGTATAGTGTCTGTTATGTATAAATGTAGGCTCTTGGTAAAATTTTGAGTGATTAATAGGATTAATCTTTGATACAAGAGCCGTAGCCTACCAGAGGTGTCCTGGACACTGTCACTCGCTAGGTATAAATTAGTTAGTCAGAGTGACATTCCTGGTTGTTTTGCTTAATAAAATTTAGCTATTTAGCTTTACATAGGATTTCCTTTCGTGCTTAGTATTATTTGGCGAAGTATTCGCCATTCTGGCCTACGCTAGGCCATGTAGCCTAGTCGTTTGGTCCTAGTACTTAATGCATGATTATGGTTTTTCCGAGTGTAATTAAAATTTTATTGAAGCTTTAGGCTATATTTTATACATGTTAGACTGTGTGGAATATTTCCAAGATTGTATACGTGAGAGTTTCGGTGAATTAGGTAATCGATTCTCTTGGTGCCTAGGCTAATTGCTTATGGAGCCTTAGTATACTTTATCATACTCCCCGGTTGCTTTCTTTTCTTCGGAGAAGGTATGCAATCCCTTTCCCTCTGTTTAAGCCTTGGGCTTATCCCTAAGTGGTTTTTTCCGAATTTATTTTCGATAAAACTATACTAGGGTGTTACTGTACCTTCCTGTTCCAGCAGAGTCTGGTTCAAAGAGGGTCAGAACAACAGAGTTTTTAGTCTGAGTCCGTGTTGTTTGGCTTGGGGCAGAGTCTCCCTCGCTGACCTAACACTTACAAAGGGAGCTGAGCTCCCTTAGGTCACTGTCGAAGGTTTCTGTAGTTATGATTCCTTCTTGTGTGATCGACCAGACTAAGTCCTGTTGCTGTTCTCGGGGAGGATAAATCTTCCCTTGGGAGTTGCAACGCCTTCCTTGCTTTGGTGCTCTGGAAACTGGCAGGTATTATACTACTGCGCTGGCCCTTTCCCTTAGATCTCCCTTAGGCTAAGACAGAGTTCTTGGCTACGGGTGATCTGTCACTAAAGCAAGGTTGGCAGGACCCTCTTGTCCCTTCCCCCTCTATCTCCATAATGGCCTAGCCATTACTGTACTGTACCTTGCCGGCCGGCAGAGCTGGCCGGCAGGGGTATTACTGTACCATATGTCATTCTACTTCTGGACCTAGTATAGGTTGGGATTTGGATTGACTAAGCCCATTGCCGGCCGGCAGAGACGCTGGACGGCAAGGGTCTTATGTTTTCGAGTGCTGCCCGGACCTCTCTTGGTCCCTCATCCATGCCTACCGGCAGAGCCGGACGGCATTGGTCAAGGAAGCCTGAATTAAGTTTCTCCCCTTCCTTATATGCACTCTTTCGGTTGCCGGGCTGGGGGGGTTGTGTACACTCTTATCCCGGCATCCATTCTATTTTCTTCTAGTGCTGTACCTGTCCCGGCAGCCGGCCTATGAGGCCGGCTGCCGGCCTATGAGGCCGGCAGCCGGGCAGGGGTAGTCTTCTGGTTCTTTTGCTGCCGGCTGGCATCGGTCTTGTACCTTTGCCGGCCGGCTTATGTCAGTCCTTGTCTGCCGGTCACCAAGAGTGTGGCCGGCAGCTGGGTACTACCTTGTGTAGTTGCTGGCCGGCAATCATTGCCGGCCAACACTGGCTGTTGCTGGCCGGCAGCTGCTGCCATCGGCACAGGCATTTGAACCAGAGGGCTGCCGCCCTATAGCTGTTAAGTAGTATACTTTAAAGCTAATTGTGGTGTGTGCCGGCCGGCAAAGGCAGGCCGGCACACATCCTCCTATACTGTACTAGTATTCTTCTGTATAGCATATACAGTAAGAAGAAAACTATAGTAAAAGTTTAGGTACAGCACTGTATCTTCTAACACTATTGTGTTTTCTTACACAGCCCTTTGCTGTTGCCCTCAGACAGGAAGCAGAGTTCTTCCCCGTCTATTATCTAGGATTTTTAAAATCATTGCCTAGGTGTGAGCTCCACCTGTTTCCTATGGAAACCTTGCATTGGTTACTCTAGTAGAGATAAACCATTTTTTGATTTTATTATCTGGAAGGCTGCAACAATGGGTTGTGAGGGAAACACAAGTGTGTGTCTTTCATTTATGAATTGTTATGCTATACTATGCATATCCAGTGATACATAGTTCACTTGATACTCATGGAAATTTCTTCTCTTTACAGAAGGACACTCCGAAGTGGGGAAGTGCTTTCTGCAATGTCAGCAGCAAGAACCTCTGCGGACATGAGTTTTGTAGGAGACATGCAGCATACGCTGTCTCCAAGGATAATCTCCGGTATTGGGACCCTCAGGTATGTACTGTGTGCACTAACCTGATTAATGAGACATTTAAATAGCTAGGAAGAAGCTTCGTACCTGGGTAAGGGGCTTCCAAAAGTACACTTCTGGCCCTTATCTTCCAAGTGAGAAGATGAGGGCGTATCTTTTCCCTAAGGCATCAGCTGAGGCAGTGATTCCCCAGCCTCAAGAGGAGATCCCCTAAGTTCAGATCCAGTTGGATGCTGAAGTCGCGGTCGCGATGCAAGACATCCAGCTAAATGACAGGATATCTGATGTGGACGGGTGTCAGGAGGAAGACCTCCTTGCAGAAGCCCAGGATGAAGTTCAAGTCCCTCTACATCGGCCGGTCTCCCAGTAGAGCTGGGACAGGCCCTCTCTTCTATTGTTGGAATGATCCAACAAATGCAGAAGGAGAATCAGGAGAAGGCGGCTGCAATGGAACTGCGAATGCAGTGCCTTGCAGAATCATATGGGCCCCAGAAAAGCTCAATGTGAAAGACCTTCCTTTGTGCTCGGATGCTAACCCATGGAGGTATGCTGAGCACATGTCGATGACGACTGGAAAGATCGTCATCTCGGATATGCTGGGCTCAGTTCCCCTGGAGGGTGGAATTCTGGCCCAGCAAGGCACCATATCCGGACTGTTATGTCCGGCTGAGGAAGGAACCAGCTTCAAAGGAGGAGGCAGAGCCGAAGGAGGTCATAGTGATGACCATGCTAAGGCTCAAGCTCTACTTTCATCTTCGATGAAAGAGAGGGGCTTCTCTAACTCAAAGGTAGCTGCATTGAATAGGAAGCTCCCTTCCTTTGTGTCCTCGCCTACTAGAACCTTCCCCCTTTTTACAGAAAGGGTTTCTGGCTGTACTAAAAGCAATCGAGGCCGGCAAGTCTTGCCCCTCCCTAGAGGAGTGTAAACCCTTGTCGCTGGCCCTGCCTATGGACCACAAAGATTGGAAGGACGTCCATCTTACGTTCTAAGTGGAAAGTTGGAGGCTGATATTGCCGGACGTCAGTTCGGCAAGGACCCCCCTAAGCTGTCTGACTTTCTTTTGCGAAGTGAGCTCGATACAAAAGAAAGACTGACTGCCTCAATGTCTCTTCAGACTACTCTCGAGACGATGGCGAGTGACCCCAAGGTCCATGAAATGTTCATGGTAGTGGCCAAGCCTCATCTGGCCACAGTGACGAAGGACCTTTATGGCTTCGTCAAGGCAAGGAGAGCTTGTAGGGAGTTCGTGTTTACCTCGGCTACAGTGAGGCACGAGCTAAAGAAACTAATCTCCTCCAACATTTGGGGAAAAGACCTTTTTCCCTACCGACTTGGTCAAAGAAGTTTTTGATAAAGCCACCTTGGAGAATAGAAACCTTCTCCAGAAGTGAGACCTGGCTATCAAAAGAAAGTCTTCCCCGGATGAGGGTCCTCAACCAAAGAGGAAGACTATGAGGACTAGGCTACCATCTCGGCCAGCCAAGCCTCTTAGACAGCAACAGCAACTGCAATTGCCATTGCCCCCAGTGCCCCAGATCGTGGCACAAACCCCGACCACCTTTCAGTGGGTACCCCAGGCCGTGTCGACACAGTCCACGGAATTCACCCCAGCGTTCGAAGGGCAGTCTACTTCCTTCCGAGCAAAGCCTAGAGGAGCAGCCAGAGGCTCGTCTAGACGCCCCTCAAGGGGAAAGGGATTCAGGGGTGGTCGTGGTCAGGAAGGCAAGACCTCAGGACGGCAGTCCAAGTGAGGTGATACCGGTAGGAGGGAGACTTCTGAAATTTCGGGATCGGTGGACCTTCGATCCCTGGGCCCACAGCCTACTCAAGAATGGATTGGGCGGGAGCTGGTACAGCACTCCACCCCCGTACCTTCGGTTTTTTCCAACACTCCACCCCCGTTATGGAGGAGTACGTTCAAGAACGGTTGGAGGAAAAGGGTGAAGCCCATCAATTTCTAAGGGAGGCTGTTTTGTGTTCCCAAGAAAGACTCGGAAAAGCTCACAGTCATTCTGGACTTGTCGCCACTTAACAAGTTCATAGTGAATTGCAAATTCAAAATGCTAACACTGCAACACATAAGGACCTTACTGCCCAAGAGGGCATATTCCGTCTCTATAGACTTGTCAGATGCCTACTGGCACATTCCAATTAGCCATCGACTCTCCCCCTACCTAGGGTTCAGGCTACAGCGAAGACTACACGCCTTCGGAGCCATGCCATTCGGGCTAAACATAGCCCCAAGGATTTTTACGAAGCTTGCGAGCGTAGCTCTCAAACAATTTCGCCTAAAGGGAATTCAGGTAGTAGCCTACCTGGACGACTGGTTGGTGTGGGCAGCATCCGAGACAGAATGCTTGCAAGCTGCCAGTCAGTGATCCAGTTCCTAGAGTACCTAGGCTTCAAGATCAACAGAAAAGTCTCGACTTTCTCCATCTCAAAAGTTCCAGTGGCTAAGATCCACTGGGACCTTTTGTCACACCGTTTCTCCACCCCAGCGAAGAAAAGGAAGGAGATAGCGGGTTCTGTCAAGAGACTTCAAGATTCCGAAAGGATATCAAGACACGAGCAGGAGAGAGTACTGCGCTCTCTCCAGTTTGCTTCGGTGACAGACCCAGTGCTAAGAGCACAGCTAAAGGATGCAATCGGAGTTTGGAGAAGTTATGCATCAAACGCGTGAAGAGATCTGAGAAGACCAGCCGCTTCGGCTAAGTACTCTTCTCAGGCCTTGGTCCCAAGCCAGACATCTAAAGAAGTCAGGTTCTTCTTCAGCCACCTCCCCCGTCGGTGACGATTCACTCAGACGCCTCAAAGGAGGGATGGGGAGGTCACTCTCATCGGAAAAAAGTCCAGGGGACTTGGTCCAGGCTATTCAAGACCTTTCTCATAAAACTTTCTAGAAGCTAGGGCAGTGCTCCTTACCTTAAAGAAAGTCTCCCCGCGTCATTCGTTCCACAGAAAGTGGTAATAGACAGCGAGGTAGTTGTAAGATACTTGAATCGACAAGGATCGAGGTCACCACCTCTCAACCAGGTGATGTTGGCCGTCTTCCGATTGGCGGAAAAGAAGAAGTGGTACCTGTCGGCAGTTCACCTTCAAGGAGTCCGCAATGTGACAGCGGACGCTCTATCCAGGTTCACACCGATAGAGTCGGAATGGTCCTTAGACGCAGGATCATTCTCCTTCATTCTGAATCAGTCCCAGAACTGCAGATAGACCTCTTTGCGACGAAAGACAACAAGAAGTTGCCCCTGTACGTGCCCCGTACGAGGACCCCTTAGCGGAAGCAGTGGACGCGATGTCCCTCGACTGGAACAGATGGTCCAAGATTTATCTGTTCCCTCCTCACAACCTTCTGTTGAGGGTCCTCAACAAACTGAGATCCTTCAAAGGGTAGCGGCAATAGTGGCCCACAAGTGGCCGAACAGCGTGTGGTTCCTCCTGGCATTGGAACTGTAGCTGAAGTTTGTACCACTACCAGATCCAGTTCTGACCCAGCGAGTCCAGAAGTCAACTGTCTGCGCTTCATTACAGAAAACCCGGACCCTGCAGTTCATGATTTTCTCTCCCTAGCGGTGAGAAAGCGTTTCGGGATTTCGAAAGCCAGTATAGACTTCCTTGAGGAATATAAATGCAAATCTACTAGAAGGCAATATGAGTCATCTTGGAGAAAATGGGTGGCCTTTTGTCAAGGCGAAGATTCCGCAGGAGATCTTGACAGACTTCTGCTTATCTTTTTTCCCCACCTCCATGGTCAAGGGTTGGCAGCGAACACGATTTCAGCGTGTAAGTCTGCTTTGACAAGACCCATTCTATATGCCTTCCAGGTCGACCTAGGTAACGAGATCTTTAATAAAGTCCCGAAAGCCTGTGCTAGGCTCAGACCTTCAGCACCTCCAAAGCCCATTTCATGGTCTTTAGACAAGTTCTTCATTTCGCTTCTCTGTTGAGCAATGAAGAATGTGCGTTAAAGGATTTGACACAAAAAGTTATTTTCCTAATTTGCACTCGCGTCCGGGGCCAGGGTTAGTGAAATTGTAGCCTCTCGAGAGAGGCAGGTCGTGTTCAGTTCCTGGATGGGGAAGAACTGAACCTGTTTCCGGATCCTACGTTTCTCGCCAAGAATGAGTTACCCACCAACAGGTGGGGTCCCTGGAGAATCTGCCCTCTGAAAGAAGATGCATCTCTATGTCCAGTAGAATGCCTAAAGGTCTATCTTCGTAGAACTTCAGACTTCAAGGGTGGTCAACTATTCAGGGGAGAAACATCAGGCTCAAATTTATCTCTGAATCAACTCAGAGCAAAAATCACATATTTTATTCGCAGAGCGGATCCTGACAATACACCCGCAGGTCACGATCCGAGGAAAGTTGCCTCATTCTTAAATTTCTTTAATTGCATGGATTTTGAACATCTCCGTTCATACACTGGCTGGAAGTCTTCCAGAGTGTTCTTTCGCCACTATGCGAAGCAAGTAGAGGAACTAAAAGAGATCTGTGGTAGCAGTGGGTCGCGGTGTTAACCCTACTGTTTAACTCTGCGAGGAACAGTGGTCTTAATTGGGACGATTAATTCCAGGGTGAGTGTGTAGTTACATACTGTACTACAAACTAAGTGAGGGCACTGTGTTGCCCATCCAGACTGTTCCATTTCCGAAGGTGAACCTAGCATAAGTGCAGGACATGTGTGCCGAGCGTTTCTAACGCTAATGTCATTGATTTGTAATACAGGCTTTCATGACTTTGATACCTCGGTATCTTAAAAGTGGCATCTAATGTTTTTCTTTCAGACAAACAAGCCCTGTTTACTATCATACTTATGCTTAAAGTTTTGGGTTATCCTCTTCTTATATATATATGTATAATTGTGGTTAACCTGTCTGTTTATTGTCTGTCAATAAGCTTGTTCTTGAGAACCTTGCGTCTCCTTCACCTGTGTCAATTTATTGGTATAATTGAGCATTCATTCTATATACCTATCTGGGATAATTTTAATAGAATTGTTCCTTTATGCAAGCTATGTTGCATTGGTTTTCCTCCTATGCGGATATAAAACCTTTGGCCAATACAAGTATTGTGCGGAAAACTGGTCGATATTTCATATTGACGCAGTGGTCCTTTACAAACTATGCTTTACTTAATATAGGGCGAGACCACTATATTAGCTTGCCTGATATTCATACATAGATATATGTACTCTTCGAGACTTTCCAGAGTCTAGTAGGACTCTTCCCTGTAGGGGGCAGGAAGCTCTAACATAGTTTATAGTTAGTTGAAAAGATGTATAACGGTAACATCTTAGGTCTCTAGGTCTAGTCGACCGGGAATAAATATCTCCGGGGAGTACGGCACGTTCTGAGAATCCACAGATACAGTAATGCTCTGGTACACTTCCATCAGGACGACATGGCTTGAGCCCAAAAAACGGATTTTGAGCGAAGCGAAAAATCTATTTTTGGGTGAGATAGCCATGTCGTCCTGATGGACCCGCCCTTGCCTTTCTAAGAAAGGGCTGTAGGACCCCTCCCTACATACAGTATCTGTAGCACCTCGTGTACGCTACAAGGAATACAGATGGCGCCAGGATTGGCGCCAGGCACGCATACGAATCGGGGGATTGGGAAGCCTTGGGAGCGGCTCCCCCCTTTTTTCTTTCCCGAATTCGTATCTCGTCAATCTCCCTCCTACGAGACGAATCTCTATTCAGGTAGTAGATTGCCATGTGACGTGTCTAGAATACGTCCTCTGATATGTCGCGATATCCCTTTCACGAGGGATACTCGCTCCAGGAGTTAGAATTCTGGTACCTTAAGGTAAATTCTCTGGGAATATCGCCGTAGTTGTAATATACCCTAGGAAGCTA
>NC_090738.1:108591094-108593594 GCF_036898095.1 Palaemon carinicauda
CTCTTAGTTCCTGAAATAAAACTAATAGCAGATTGGTGGACTTTCCTATTCGCTTGATCTCTAAAATGTTAAAAACATTCGACCATTATCAAAGCTTTGTCGTTTACTTCCTGAACGTACCTCCAAAGATCACTCATTATCGAAGCGTGTGATTAATTGCCGAAGATAAAGTGAAACCTGGAATGTTTTATAAAGCTCGGTGTGGACGGAGCATTTTTACTTTTTTATTTACCCGAATTTTGTATCTTTTTCTCACGGTGAAAATCTTCCAAAAAATTTCTTCAAAATAAAGTCTATGTTAAAGTTTATTCAATATTTTTTTTTTTTTTTCAATAAATCGAATATGACAATGACAGATTTTTTTTTACTTCTTTATTTTCTAGATTTCTTTTCATTAATGCTGAAGTTTTTTTTTATAATATTATTCAAAGAAAAAAAAAAATATCACTAATGATAAACGTACCGCCTTAATGAACCCTTTTACATAATGTTAACAAATGCATTAAACAATATTTTCAATACATAATATTTTTGTAATATTTCTCTTGGATTAGCAGTAATAGTTGGCATTTGAATATCTCCTCAACGGGCATATATGCTACATTAAGTATCACAATATTTATCCTTTTATGCTGAATCAGGGATGAGACCCTGGGTAGAAAGTTTCCACAGATTTATAGTTGCTATTCAAAGAGGAAATGTAAATAGATTCAATAGAAGATTTTGTAAGTCAATTCAAAAGCTGTCTCAGGGAAGCACATTTTGGCTTTACCATTAGTGGCCATGGGGAAAGAGAATTGTTTCATTAAATACTGGCTGAAAAAAGGGAATAATTCAAATAATATTAATTTATCATGTCTAGCTGTTTGTTAATAAACCTTTAATTAAACTCTCTCTCTCTCTCTCTCTCTCTCTCTCTCCTCCTCTCTCTCTCTCTCCTCTCTCTCCTCTCCTCTCCTCTCTCATCTCTCTCCTCTCTCTCTCTCTCTATATATATATATATATATATATATATATATATATATATATATATATATATATATATACATATATATATATATATATATAATATATATATATATATTATATATATATATATATACATATATATATATATATATATATATATATAATATATTATATATATATATATATATATATCAGTATAACTAAATAAAAGAACATATCAATCTCTTAACTTGAAATCAACAGATTATCGTTCACATTTACTCAACAATTCTCATGTTTTTCTACTTGCGTAGGATGTTCTTCTAATGCCATGATTACATATCCTGCATAATTTTTCTTCTTCTTTTTCGAATATACATCAAAACGTAATCAATGGTAGTCTCTATGATAGTAACATGGAATTATAGAAACACTGGGGCGGTCTCGCTAAATCAATACACTTGTCCTTGCAATATTCTTTAACACTTTACGCTTCTAGATTTTGTGTCTTTTTTGTTCAGCGTCTATGATCGTAAGATTTTTCAGAAAGTTCCATAATGGGTTTCTTCTAGTTAACAGTTATGATTTTATCTCGTTCTGTTATATAATTTACATTTTATCATATTTCATTTTATGACTTACATTTTATTCTTTTCTTCTGTACATACCATTACACTTTCAGGAGATTTTTACATCCATCATCTTGGACGAGAAATCTTTTTCTTAAATTATGTATATATTAATGCATTAGAATATTAATATAATGTATTTGCATTGATCTATATCAGCATGTGCACAACATTTCCTTTTTTTAACATTTTGCGCAGCATAAGCAAAACAAAACTACTTTCCTTAACTATTCTCTTTTTCTTTGTAATAAAAAGATTATGTACAATTTAACATATTGTTTAACATCCATAACACAATTTTATGCTCTATTCTAACGCATCAGCGAGCCTTTGAGGTAAGAGGGGCGTGTTCCCTTGTGGTTTTCATCCCAACGTTTCAACGGCGCTTTTAAACGTTTCGCTATAAGCAGCATTCCACGTGGCAACGTTTTTAGCCTTGTAACTCTTCTTCTTCTTCTTAGATTGAACTATATAATATTCATGAATGGTTCATTGTTATTATTATAATTGTTTATTATCATCAATGTTATTGTTTTTGTTGGTAGCTTCCCTTTTCAATATTATTACCAGCCATTCAAATGGAACAACACTAAAATATAATGAAGATAACCAAACAAGTAAACGGCTCTAAAATTAAGCAAAAATACATTAAGGTCTGACAGATGCCTAGACACTCCCCACCCCCATTCAACGCCCCCCCCCCCCCATTCAACGCCCCCCCCCCCCCCTCCTCGCGCACCCTTACCCCCACCGTCTTATGAATACTAGGGAGGAATCAATATTGGTCTTCCCAAAAGAAAGAGTCGTCATTATTTATGGCCTTTGAACAGCGTTGGGAAACACTTTAGAAAAAGCTGTTTTTTTCGATGGGGATTTGGGGACTAAAGAAGGAAGGTCCTACGGTGAAGGAGCTTTTCAGATAC
>NC_090738.1:108603594-108606094 GCF_036898095.1 Palaemon carinicauda
AGTTTAGCATGTTTTTTTCAAAAAGGCCCATAAAAGAAACACAGGAAATATGAATAAATCACACTATATTTCGGTCAATAAACATCGACCCTCTTCAGGATGTAAAGTAAAAGTGAGGATTACAGTGGAGAGTGACGGTTTATATATGAAAGCAAAAGGGTGTGTTCAATAGTTCTATAGTTGTTATAATTGTTGGAAGGATTAGCCAAATTTAATTACATCCAGGTGCGTGTTCTTATTGTTGAGCCGCTTGGAGGAAGTCTTGACCTCTGATGCATGTCTGGTGGTCGGTCTCCGTGGATTATCTTCTTAATGATAGGGTTGAGAAGAGTATTGTCCACTGTGTCAGCTTTCCATTGGCCCCCAGATAGGTTCATTGTGTTTGATTGATTTATGATGGCTGATTCCAGGATTTTCCTTCTGTACGGACAGGTACTCTTAAAAAGCAAAGACGACTCACTCCAGTTAATCTGGTGCCCTAAATCCCTAAGGTGAATGAAAATCCCCGAGTTTTCATACCCATATCTAACAGATCTTTTGTGTTCGGATAATCTTTGAGATAGCGAACAGCCAGTTTGCCCAACGTGCACTTTTTCACAATCCCTACATGGTACTTTGTAAACGCCGGATTCTATTTCTCTTTTATTTTGATAAACATTAATAAGGGCGCTTCCTATGGTCTTTGGATATGAAAAAACAAAGGGGTTCTCAGTTTTGATATGATTTGTTATATTTTTAATACCTTCTATATATGGGAGTTTTATCTTATTTTTAAAATCTCTTTGGTTAGTAACATCATGATCTTTATAATATATCGTGTTGGCTTTGTTGATGGCCTTTTCTATGACATACGTCGGGTAGAATAGCTGGGCGAGTTGTTTACGGATGATTTCAAATTCTTTATTTAGGTAGGCTGGGGAATAGATTCTCAAACCTCTAAGAAATAGATTGCAAGCTACTCCAATTTTTACAGAAATGTCGTGATAACTAAAGAAATGAATGTAGGAAATAGAGAAAGTTGGTTTTCTATACACAGTGAAATTATACCCCGTCGATTCCCTTATAATTAGTATGTCCAAAAAAGCTAATTTTCCATCTTTTTCCCATTCAGTTTTAAATTTTATGCTAGGGACTAGGGAATTTAGATTATTGAAAAATATATTGAAATCTCCCCAGCTATCATCCCAATATGTGAAAATGTCATCAACGTAGCGTTGCCAAACCATGTTCGTAGGTTTAATTGTTGTTAAAATTTCTGTTTCAAAGTATTCCATGTAGAGGTTAGCTAAAATTGGAGATAACGGGCTGCCCATACTACAACCAAATTTCTGTTTGTAAAAATTTCCATTGAAAGAGAAAACGTTATTTGACACGCTTAGTTTAATTAACTTAATTGTTTTTTCAATACCGAGGGGGAAGTGATCGTAAGGGATTAATTTTTCCCTCAAGAAACATAATACATTGTTGATCGGGACCTTTGTAAATAGGGATTCTACGTCAAGACTCAAGAGTTTTACATTGTTTATCGGGATATTTAATCTATTGAATTTCTGGATGAAGTCCTCTGCATGCTTAATATGAGCTGAAGAAAAGCTCCCTAGAAAGGGAGACAGCAAGTCTGCTAATCATTTTGATATATTATATATAAATCGTCTCATGTAAAGGGTCATTTATATATAATATATCAAAATGGTTAGCAGACTTGCTGTCTCCCTTTCTAGGGAGCTTTTCTTCAGCTCATATTAAGCATGCAGAGGACTTCATCCAGAAATTCAATAGATTAAATATTTCGATAAACAATGTAAAACTCTTGAGTCTTGACGTAGAATCCCTATTTACAAAGGTCCCGATCAATGATGTATTAGGTTTCTTGAGGGAAAAATTAATCCCTTACGAAGATCACTTCCCCCTCGGTATTGAAAAAACAATTAAGTTAATTAAACTAAGCGTGTCAAATAACGTTTTCTCTTTCAATGGAAATTTTTACAAACAGAAATTTGGTTGTAGTATGGGCAGCCCGTTATCTCCAATTTTAGCTAACCTCTTCATGGAATACTTTGAAACAGAAATTTTAACAACAATTAAACCTACGAACATGGTTTGGCAACGCTATGTTGATGACATTTTCACATATTGGGATGATAGCTGGGGAGATTTCAATATATTTTTCAATAATCTAAATTCCCTAGTCCCTAGCATAAAATTTAAAACTGAATGGGAAAAAGATGGAAAATTAGCTTTTTTGGACATACTAATTATAAGGGAATCGACGGGGTATAATTTCACTGTGTATAGAAAACCAACTTTCTCTATTTCCTACATTCATTTCTTTAGTTATCACGACATTTCTGTAAAAATTGGAGTAGCTTGCAATCTATTTCTTAGAGGTTTGAGAATCTGTTCCCCAGCCTACCTAAATAAAGAAATTGAAATCATCCGTAAACAACTCGCCCAGCTATTCTACCCGACGTATGTCATAGAAAAGGCCATCAACAAAGCC
>NC_090738.1:108611094-108613594 GCF_036898095.1 Palaemon carinicauda
TTGCCTGAAGCAGTGTAGAATTCCCATTAGCTTAATATACAATTGCTCTAACTACTGCATATCTTTGCTTGTTTATAATAGAAAAATAATTCATAAAGTAGACCTGTTGGACAAGAATGTCTTCCAAGAGGTCAGGTTTGACAGAGGATTGATAATATAACATTTTACTGGATGAATAAGTGTTATCTTGGACTTAAGATTATGAACTATAACCGAAATCTCCTAAAAATTTTATGAAAATAATTATTATTTGGTAGTAAAACAATTTGTTCTATCCAAATAATTTGTATTGAAATACAGTAATGTAAAAAACTGCCTATTATGTATAATCATAATGTGATTTAAAAATTAGAACTATATATATATATATATATATATATATATATATATATATATATATATATATATATATATATATATATATATTCATTTATATATTTACACACACACACACACACTCACACACACACATATATATATATATATATATATATATATATATATATATATATATATATATATGTGTGTGTGTGTGTGTATATATACATATATATATATATATATATATATATATATATTTATATGTATATGTATATATACATATGTATATATACATATATATACATATATATATATATATGTATATATATGCATATATATATATATATATATATATATATATATATATATACACATAAATTTATATATAAATATATGTACATGTATATATGTATATATATTATAAATACATATTTATATATATATATATATATATATATATATATATATATATATATATATATCTATATCTATATCTATATCTATATATATATACATACATATATACCGTATATATATATATATATATATATATATATATATATATATATATATATATATATACATATATATATATATATATATATATATATATATATATATATATATATATATATATATATATATATAAGACCTATTTTACTACCTAATTTATTAATCACTATCGAATATTGGATATTACTGTCATTTAGTAATATGTCCTTCGATAGAACCACAAATCTTGGATTAGCAATTAACCTAAACCAAAGTTCAATAACTTGCGACAGACTTTGGGAATAAGATAGAACCTTTAATGTTATGACGAGACGATAGAAGCTAAACGAGTGAACGAATGGTACAGGGTTATTATTATTATTATTATTATTATTATCATTTGCGGAGCTATAACCCTGGTTGGAAAAGTAGGATGCTAAAAGCCCAGGGGCTCCAACAGGGAAAATAGCCCAGTGAGGAAAGGAAACAAGGAAAAATTTAATATCTTAAGAACTTTAAAAAACCATAACAAAACAAGAGGAAGTAAAATAAGATAGAATAGTGTTTCCGACTGTACCTCTCATTATACTTTGATATTTCTGTTTGTCAGAAAAAAGAAATATGGCCGAAGGGATAAAAATAGGATGACCTAGATTCTAGAATATATTACAGAAATCCTTTGATATATATTTATATACCAATATAAATATTGAGAGAGAGAGAGAGAGAGAGAGAGAGAGAGAGAGAGAGAGAGAGAGAGAGAGAGAGAGAGAGAGAGAGAGAGAGAGAGAGAGAGAGAGAGAGGAGAATGGATTCAATTCCATTAATGAAATTTCTGGTTTTGAAAATAGAAAGACAAGAAGAAAAAAAAGAGGGCTGAATGACCACCTATAGAAAAATAATTTATTCATAAGTTTTTATCTATTCTCTTGAATAATTCTTTTCAGAAACAGAAAAAAAAATGGAATTCAAATTGGAGTCCATCCTGCATGAATATAGCTGTTGTCAATGATTAGGCCACTAGCAAAATGGTGCAGTTTCGAAAACGAATATTTCCGTTTTCACTGATAGAAAATTGCTTACTCTGAATGGTTATGAAATCCATCCAAACGTTAATTAAACTTTTGGAAATAAATGAGTTAATTTTCATACGTGAATTAGGGTATGGTGCATGTCAAATGATATTCAGTGATTCGTTGTGGCCACTTTATTTTGATTATATGTTCATCAATCAATGTTTTTCTGATCATACCAGGAACTGGCATAGGAAATAAGCTTAATATTTTTATTATAATTGTGTGTAAATTTGTCTGAATTTACAAATTTGATTAAAAGCAATACCTACTAATCTAGGAAAATAGCCTTTATTTCATGAAGTTTTGTAACATATTAATTGTGGTAGCCTATTGGAAACTTCCCGCCTGGCGTTCTGCTGGACATGAGATCGGGTCCCGCTCAAATTCCATAGTGTCTTGTGAGATAAGGATGGGTGGTTTGGACGAGCCTATAGGTCTACCTGGCCTAGAGACTGACCATATATACATATGATCAGCGCCCAAGCCCCCTCTCTACTCAAGCTAAGACCAACGATGGCCAGGCAATGGCTGCTGATGACTCAACAGATAGATGTGTAGGCTACCCCAGAACCCCAATCCTTAGCTCACAAGGATGGTGAGGTTCCAGTGAC
>NC_090738.1:108621094-108623594 GCF_036898095.1 Palaemon carinicauda
CTCTCTCTCTCTCTCTCTCTCTCTCTCTCTCTCTCTCTCTCTCTCTCTCTCTCTTTCTTATGTATATAGAGTATATACAGAATATATATATATATATATATATATATATATATATATATATATATATATATATATATATATATATATATATATATATATATATATATATATATATATATATATATATATATACTAAGAACGTACATATATATATATATATATATATATATATATGTATATATAATATACATATATATATTTAAATATATATATATATATATATATATATATATATATATATATATTTATATATGTAAGCATACATATATATGTATATATAAATACATATATATATATATATATATATATATATATATATATATATATATATATATAGATATAGATATATATATATATATATATATATATATATATATATATATATATATATAAAGATATATATATATATATATATATATATATATACACACAGTATATATATATATATATATATATATATATATATATATATATATATATATATATATATATATATATATATATATATATATATATACACTTTATATATATATATATATATATATATATATATATATGTATATATATATATATATATATATATATATACATATATATATATGTATATATATATATATATATATATATATATATATATATATATATATATATATATATCACTCACTCCACTGGCTGCGGGCCTCCATGGCTCTTTGCCGCCGCTACAAGAAGCTTCCAACGACCACGGTCCTGCGCAAAATCCCACCAATCCCTTGGATCATCCACTCCAAGCTTTGTCATGTCCCTTTTTATATTATCAGACCATCTCATACGGGGTCTTCCTGGAGGTCGTCTGCCCTCTGGTTGTCCTCTAGTAATGTGGCTTATCAGTCTATCCTCATCGGTCCTGGCCACATGTCCTGCCCACATCAGTCTCTGTGCCATAATTGTGCTTGTTATCAGGGGTACTTCTGTCATTTCTCTCAGTTCATTGTTATGCCTTCTTCTCCATTGCCCCATCTCCACATCAAAGACCGGTCCCCATATCCTTCTCAAGATTCCGTTTTCAAACACTTCCAACCATCGTTCCAGATCCCTTGTCAGCCTCCAGGTTTCACAGCCATACGTTAACACGGGTCTAATAATAGTTGTATAGGTGTTCACCTTTGTTCTCCTTGATAAGATATTGCTGTTGAGAACTTTGGCTAAAGCCCAACCACATCTGGCTGCCGCTGCTATTCTTAATTTGACCTCTTCCTCTACTCTATTTTCAACTGTAACTGTTGAGCCAAGGTATTTGAAACTCTCAACAGCTTCCAACTCCATGTTTCCACACGTGATGTTACCCAGTATCCTCTCTTGCCTTGAAACTTTCAAGATTTTGGTTTTAGACTCATTTATTTCTAGGCCAACTCGATTTGCAACTTCTCTAAAAATTCTTATTTTTCTATCAATTTCTTTGATACTTTCACCACAAAAGTCAATATCATCAGCATAAGCTAATCTATCACACATAGTACCCCCAAGGTGTACTCTATTACCCTGCGGTGTTTGTCTCATGACCCATTCCAGCACTAGGTTAAAAAGAATCGTAGACAGTGCACATCCTTGCTTTAAACCACTATCAACTTCAAAGGGATCTGTTACTTCCCCTCCAATCCGTACTCTGCCTCTCATATTTCTATAACACATTTTTATTAGGCGTATAAGTTTCTCTGGTATTCTGAACTCTCTAAGTATTCTCCATAACGCCTCTCGTTGGATACTGTCATATGCCTGTTTAAAATCTATAAAGGCATGCCAGGACTCTTTATCATATTCCCAGTACTTCTCCAGGATCTGCCTTACAATAAATATTTGGTCTATGGTTGATCTAGACGCTCTAATCCCTGCTTGGTAATCTCCTAATATGGTCTCACTATGTCTCTTCAGTCTATTATATAATAGTTTAGCTACAATCTTATATCCAACAGTTAAGAGACAAATGCCTCTATAATTCCCACATTCAGTTCTATCACCTTTCTTGTGAATTGGCACAAACAGTCCCTCCTCCCACTCCTCAGGCATTTCTTCCCTTCTCCAAATTCCAATCACAATCTTTGCCATTGCTTCTTGTAGCTGTCTTCCTCCATATTTCAGTAGTTCTGCACTAATTTCGTCACGGCCAGCAGACTTATTATTCTTTAAGTGTTTTATTATTTCCAGAATTTCCTCTATGGTTGGATCCTCTTCATCTTCTCCTAATAAAATTTCTTCATTCTCCGCAGGTTGTTCAGGTGGTGCTGTTCTATTTAGCAAAGTTCTAAAATGTTCTACCCATCTCTCCTCAATTTCCCCACTCTCTACTAAAAGATCGCCATTTCTACTGCGCACCATTCCTTGTCTGGCCTGGTATCCCTTCCTGATTTTATTTATTCCATGGAACTCGGCCCTCACATTTCCCAGTCTGCTATTGCTCTCA
>NC_090738.1:108628594-108638594 GCF_036898095.1 Palaemon carinicauda
ATATATACTAGTGAATGGTTTTGATGTTTTACAATACCTTTCTAAGAACTTCTCAGCAATATATATTTTAACTTGAATGCCATAAGCATTTTGCCTCTTTTCATATTTTCCTAGTGTTTACATTTGCGTTCTCTCTCTCTCTCTCTCTCTCTCTCTCTCTCTCTCTCTCTCTCTCTCTCTTAAAAGCAAGGTGCTATAAGCCTAGGGCTCCAACAGGAAAAATAGCCCAGTGAGGAAAGGAAAAAAGGAAAAATAAAATATCTTAAGAAGAGTAACAACATAAAAATAAATATTTTTTGAATAAAATATAGTAACTTCAAACAAAACAAGAAGAAGAGAAATAAGATAGGATAGTGTGCCCGAGTGTATCCTCAAGCAAGAGAACTCTAACTCAAGACAGTGGAAGACCATGGTGCAGAGTATGGCACTACCCAAGACTAGAAAACAATGGCTTGATTTTGGAGTGTCCTCTTCCTAGAAGAGCTGCTTACCATAGCCAAAGAGTCTCTTCTACCCTTACTAAGAGGAAAGTGGCCACTGAACAATTACAGTGCAGTAGTTAATCCCTTGAATGAAGATAAATTGTTTGATAATCACAGTCTTGTAAGTTGTATGAGGACAGAGGAGAGAGTGTAAAGAATAGGCCAGACTAATTGGTATATGCGTAGGCTAAGGGGAAATGAACCGTAACCAGACAGAAGGATCTGATGTAGTACTGTCTGGCCAGTCAAAGGACCCCATAACTCTCTAGCGGTAGTATATCAACGGGCGGCTGGTGCCCTGGCCAACCTGCTACCTGCTTATTAGTTAGAATTATATGCATTATATATAAAAATCAGTAATAGATTTCATTTCATTGATAATAAATAACCCTTTAATCAATATAAAAATTTCAAAACAACAGAAATTACCTTATTCATCATAGCCACTTTTTTCAGTTAACGCTCAAATGAACAAAGATGTGTAAATAAACTTCCTCTAGTTTTTTTTTTAGATATATTTTGATAACAAAAGAATATTACTAAACCCACTCCACCAAGTAACATCGCTGTCCCCCTGTTTCAACTCGAATTTTACACCTAAATTAATCTTTTGCTCAATTCCCTGTGATGTTACCGACTCCAGGCAGAGCTAATTAACTTCAGTCTTTCCTTAAAATATAATGTCTAAAATGCTAAGATGACTTTTGATATAAAATTCTCCATTTCTGTTTTTCTTTTCATTGTAAGTAAATTTGAATTACAATGTCTTGTAAAAACATTTAATTATTATGAATTAGAATAAAAAGAAATTTCAAGCAATATATATATATATATATATATATATATATATATATATATATACATACATATCATACATATATATATATATATATATATATATATATATATATATATATATATATATATATATATATATATTTATGTATATATAGATGCATATATATATATATATACATATATATATATATATATATATATATATATATATATATATATATATATATATATGTCTGTGTGTGTGTGTGTTTGTGTGTGTGTGTCTGTGTTCAACTAACTATATTTCATTACAAGTTACATCTGACTTTTCCAAACTACTACTTAGTTTCCTCTGGTATGCTATTAAAGGAAATGCAATTACTATCGGCATTTGCTTGCATTTTCAGCTTCCATGAAGTGAATAGGGTAATAACATCTCTTATCAGGTTTCCTTCATCATGCTTATTTAGATTTATATGTTTGACGATATGTAAGAAAACTGAAATAATATTGAAGTCTGCTAATATTTAATCAGTAAAACGACAAAGTTTGTCATTAGGCATTGCGGACTAACAACTCATTTTGGGAGATTAGTTTACATTTTTTGAAAAATGAATAATTTGATGCACTTTAAATTTTTCTTATCAACATCATTTGAATGATGATAATAGCTAATCTAAAAGAAATTATGAAAAAGCAACAACACCAACAACAACAACAACACCATGCAAAGGGCGTACAATACACAGTAGAAAGGTTAGACGTGATTTGTAAAAACATTCAGATGAATAGATTCAATGAACAAAATGAATCAAAGAAGATTAATCTGGTGGTATCTGGCAATACTGGAAAGATATATTTTACCGTTGAGGGGCCATGGCAAGTATTAAGTCTGAAGGAAGAGGAGGGGATGGATTGGTGGATATTGGTTGGGAGGCTTTTATTGAATGGTGAGTACTGTACAACCTTTCATCCTTGGGGATCCGGCAATGAATAGAGAGACGCCTCCTGTTGAGGCGATAATTTTATGATATGGTTTCAAGTCTTGTAACTGATTTTAAATCATTATTCCGCGTGCATTGTAACTGATTCTTTCTCAAGCTTTCGCGTCTATTGTAACAGATTTTATGTCATGCTTTAACATTTATTGTAACTGATACTGTTGTTTTTAATTTCTATTATAATTAATTCCTAATCAAGATTTCGCGTCTATTGCAAATGATTCTTAGTCATGCTTCCGCTTCTAATGTAACTAATTCTTAGTCAAGCTTTCACATCTATCGTAACTGACTCAATGTCAGACTTTTGCGTGTATTGTATATGATTGTAAATCATGCTTTTTCGTCTATTGTAGCCGATTCTGTATCATTATCTTTCGTCTGTTGTAACCGATTCTCCGTCATGTTTTTGCGTCAATTGTAACTAATTCTGTGTCATGCGTTCGCATCTATTGTATCAGAATTTAAGTCATGTTTTTCCGACATTGTAGTTAATTATATGACACATTTTTGCATTTACTGTGTGTAATTCAAAGTCATGCTTTTCCGTCATTTGTTACTAATTCTATGCCATGTTTTCAGTCTATTGTAGCTGTCTCTTTATCAAACTGTCAGGCGGCGCATTTCGCTGTAGGACATAAGGTAAGGTTAAAAGATGTAGTACATTAGGAATTGGTCAAACACTATGGGAGACAGGAACGTCACACAAGAGTAATGTAGGTAAGAGCAAAATTTCCTACTTTGTGCGAAGTGTTTTAATTCTTCGTGTCTGTTAGATCTAACAGGAGTGGGCCTGTCAATGTATTATCATTGCTATTGCTATTCTTATTGCTATCATTATTAGCATTTTAGTTATTGTTATTAGCGTTATAATTTTTAATATCATTATCAGTACTATCATTAGAGTCAATTATGTGCAAAATCTTTCATTATTTTGTGAGCATGCTTGTTCATTTACAGAAAAGTAAACTAATCCCGAAAAAGAATGAAGATAAGAAAATACCAAATAATTTAACAAATAAACGAATATCCAGAGCAAAAGACAATCGATGATCAAACTTGAATATTATTTTGTTTGTGACATCGGTATTAATCGGTACTATTAGCAAAGTCTCCACAAAAGATGTCAGGGATTAAATATCTCTCATTTTTATTATCTAAAATATTCATTTCACCAAGTCTTATGATATGTATTATTCTGTTTGACGTGAGGATATGCCTTTAAGGTCCACCCTAGGTTTTATGGGAAACTTTAAAAATTCCTTTTAGTATGTTGTAGTATTAGAAAATACAAGACCTTTTTATTCATGTGTACTTTTAAAAAAATTTCCAAATTACCGAAATAATTGCATGCAATGAAGTATCCCATTTGGGTACCTTGGACGAGTTCAGGCGGACCACGCTCATCCCATATGGGATCTATTGGACCATAATGGCACAGATTTTGAAGTTTCTACTATTGTTGATTCGCCCACAAATCATATGATTATGATTTATTAAACACTTTTTTTATAGTTCCAATGTATAACAGAAACACATATATGGCTTAACAATTTAATTAAATAAGAAATACGTTACAAATACAAGAAAATACAATATACAATAAATACATAAATACTATAAAAATACTAAAATACTATGAAAATGCACAAAATATATTAAACCTTACTCATAATTGATAAAATAGAAACATTATAAAACTTACTTTAAAATCTATTGAAAAAGAACAACAAAAATTACTTAGAAATCTTATGGAATAAAGCAAAACAATTTCGACTTTCAGTGAGGCAAAGGGCCACCTTGCACTCCTCACACATCCAGCGAGACCTGTGGATGTGGCCTGCAGTAGAACAGAACTTGCAGGTCTGCCTCATGGGGACATGCTTTGGCATGTGTAGGGCAGTGGCATCCTGGCGTAACTCTACACTTGGCAAAACTGCCCGTTGGCCCCTTTTGGGCAAAGGAACATCCCTGGTGCCAAGAGAATTCCTAGTAATCTTGAAGTTTGATGTCTTGAAACTTCTCAGCCAATTTGAGATATCCAGTCGGAAGTCCTTGAGGGGCTTTGGGTTCGCCTGCAAAGCCAAGCAATCCCTCTTGTACAAAATCCAAGCGTTGCAGATGATCAGGTCCAGAAGGTAAGCAAAGAGCCTCATGTAGTACCTCTTTGCTCTGAAGGGGGTCTTGTAGAGGTGTGTCAACATGTCACTTTTGTCCATGCCACCCATGCGGTTGTTGTACATCTGGATGGCAGATGGACAAGGAAAGGGAACCTTCTTCTTCTGTGCCCTGTCGTACCTCTCCACTGTTCCCATGGGGTTGACACCGACATCAGTGGACAAGATTGTCACGACGCTGTTGTCCTTCCATCTTGCAATGAGGATGCCATCAGAAGAGACGTAGTCCAGTGTGCCCCTTTGCGTCGTCTTCTTGCTCATCTCCTTCACAGACTTCAGGGGAGGATGTCCAACTCGGTTTTCCCTGGCAGTTCCCACATACCGGCATCCATACTTCGATCTCAGGTACTTGGCCAACCCTATACTGGTGAAGTAGTTGTCTGCATACACTGATGCGTGACTTGGGTCCTTGATGGTCTTAACAAGGGAGACAACAAACTTGGAAGTCACAGACATGGCATTCTCCTCTTCAGACAGCTGAGTAGGGTGGCTCACAAAGGTTGTCTCCCCTTGGTACATAAGAATATCATGCACAAATCCATCCATGCTGGAGCGGCAGAACAACTTATAGCCCCACTTGTCAGGCTTCTTGGCTACATACTGGCGAAGGTTACCAGCCCTTATGCCCTTGTAGGCAACCATCACTTCATCAATGGAATGGATAGGAGTCTCGGGAACTTTCAGGAACTCTCTGGTGACCTTGGTGAAGGGGACTCTCACTTTGAAGAACCGATCTTGGGAGCCTGCTGCCTGGTCATTGTCGTTGAAGTGAAGTGGTGATCGAATGGCCTTGAAGCGGTTCCTGGACATGAAGTCTGCAACCTGAGGAATCCTGGTCTTCACGGCCCAGAAGTCGACGATGCTAGGGATAGGAACTAGGCCCATGTATATGATGAGGCCAAGGAAAACCATGAGATCCCCTTCTGATATGTGGAAGTTATTGCCTACATCCTTCTGTCTTGAGTACAGGTTGGACTGGAAAACGATGTGATCCCTCAATTCAGCTGTGAAGAACTGAGAGAAATACTCATAAGGTTCCCTCAAGAAGTCCGGCTGTGGATGAATGAAGTCGGGCAGGGGTTGGATGTCAATGTCATCCTTCTTCCATTCAACAACACGAGGCCTCTTAGGGTTAATCTCACCTTCAACTTCACCTTCCTCTCCCACAGACATCTCCTGAGGGACAACAACATTGACCCTGCGACCTGAAACAAGAATAAAGTAACATTAGTGAAACAGTAAATGAATCGTGTGTGCTGGTGTGTGTGCATGTGTATGTCAGTGAGTATGCATGTGTGTGCATGTGTATGTCAGTGAGTATGCATGTGTGTGCATGTGTATGTCAGTGAGTATGCATGTGTGTGCATGTGTATGTCAGTGAGTATGCATGCGTGTGCTTGTGTATGTCAGTGAGTATGCATGTGTGTGCTTGTGTATGTCAGTGAGTATGTATGTGTGTGCTTGTGTATGTCAGTTAGTATACATGTGTGTGCATGTGTATGTCAGTGAGTATGCATGTGTGTGCATGTGTATGTCAGTGAGTATGCAAGTACACAAATAAGTTTTAAAAATACCTATTGTTTACAAAAATTTAAAGAGCAACACAATGAAAACAAATTTAAAGAGCAACCATTGTAACAACGAGACTTAAATTTTTTTTTTAAACAAATCTCTCTCTCTCTCTCTCTCTCTCTCTCTCTCTCTCTCTCTCTCTCTCTCTCTCTCTCTCTCTCTCTCTCTTACTAACCTCTAGCGTTGGGAGGGTCAAAAGCATCCTCCAGAGTAAGGTCTTCGTCGTCAGGAACGTACGTAAGGTCGTCGTCATCACTGTCGACATCCAAAGGGCTCACGTCGACATCACTTCCTTCAGCGTCGTCAGGGGCAACCCATGGTGTACGATCCTGAGTCTCTAATGCAGCGTTGCGATACCCATGAAACATATGGCCACGAAACTGCAAAAAAAAAAAATTAAATCCTGTAATGAAAAAAAATGTAACTTTGCCTAACAAAAAAATAATTTAATCCCTTGTAAGGTAATATTTTGAATGCACATGAGCCTAACATATCTTAATCATCACTATTATTTCTACAAATATGGTCAAACCTATTCACAGATGTCTCAGACAATCACTAAAAAAAATTGCAAAAATGATGTGCGTCGTAACCTAGTGCGCGGTAGAACCGTTACGGTCCAATAGATCCCATATTGGATGAGCATGGTCTGCCTAAACTCGACCGAGGTAACCCACGTGGGATCTATACTTTTACCGATAGTCACTACGACACATCAGTAACACTACAGCACTTCAAACCCACATCAAAATGTAAGCATATCACTAGGCTTCACTATCCTACAGTCACTGTGTACTTACCATGATTACGAAGGTCGCGGGGGAGAGGGATATGTGGACGTTACTACGACGTTTTGACACTTTTGCGGCTAGAGCACAACTGAGGTGTCTTTTGAAGGAGCTACAGTCTTGGCGAGAAGGACAGGCGGCTTCTGATTGGCTGGTTCGAAGAGCAGAGGAGTGTCTTTATGAATTGCCAAAGCGTCAATTTCAGACAAGCATAAACTTGTTTACCACGACTACCCAAAAGTAGCTGTTTTAAAGATCCCATTTGGGCTATTTGATCGTTAAAGGGATAATATCAAAATGAGATCTGTAACAATCATATTTACTCCATTTCTACATTCCTATTAGTTGAATAGAGAGAGAGAGAGAGAGAGAGAGAGAGAGAGAGAGAGAGAGAGAGAGAGAGAGAGAGAGAGAGAGTCTTTTTAAACAATATAATATTTAAACTTTGGCCGTTGTAATCAACTATGAAAATGCGACCCCCGGCTATTCCTCTGCGTAATTTTCTCCACATAATTTAAAGGAAATGAGCATTATATTTTTTTCATCTCAGCAGGAGATTATCCCATGCTTTTAGCCGAGAGCAAATGCTCGCTAAAGCTTATTCTTGTGCTGAAATGAGCTAGGATAGACTAGGAGAAAAAAATACCGGTCTTTCGTATGATGGGTGCCCGGCCTCAAATCCTGTTCCGATGGAATTCCATTTGCAAAGCGGAGGAATTAGCAACCGAGGAATAACTGGAGAATTATCAAAATATGTGAACGAAAACCTTTCGTATTTGTCATGTTTTAAATGAGCTTCGTTTCTCCTCGACTCTGGACATTATGAAGACTGGGATTCCAGGGATGAATGCAATGAGGTGAAAAATTAAAAATAATGAAATATATTTTTGAAAAGTATTTTAAAAGACAACATATCTGCCATTCTGAAAATGAAAATGTTTCAGAATTTATCTCTATGAAATGATGGTCTTCTCAACTTTAGTAATTATGAGCCTTGCGGAATTATATGAAGGTATATAAAAATTGCTTATAAAAAGAAGAAACGTTTTTTAGGATGCTAAGTATTAAATTAAATCCTATAATGCACGAAATTGGGTACTTTCATATGCTTAGCATATAATAAGGATGTTGGTTGGGCTGTCAGCATATAAGGAATATTAAGAACAAGCCTAGGAGATAAAAAAAAAATGAAAAAAAATGTCAGCAACTAAAATTGGGTAGAAAATCTTATATTCGTCTTAATAAAAAAAAAAAAAAAAACCTGCCATCTTGATAAGATATGATTCGTAAATCATAACTTGATTTCATTAACTTATCCACATTAGGAAAATCATTTCAATTTCAGTATCTCAATGGCATTTGATACTATTTACCAACTGATATGATGTTTCTTGGGTATACATAATACCACAACTAATGATCATCTCCCGAGTTTCATGATGTATTCTAAGGTGAGTGCAACTAAACTTTATCAAACAATCATCAAGTTTATATACAGCAACTTGCGAGCAAGAAGGTCATAAAAATTCATACACAACAGAACATGAGCCAGCATGATAACGCAGGTTGATCTATTAACATGTGCGGTACATGGCTCCCCATAAAAAGGACATGCATGTGAAATAGGGCAGCATGCTCTTGAAAGGCGTACTGTAGGCAGGCCTTCTGACAGGATATATAGAGTACAGGTTTTAGGAGATCATCGGAGACCCAGTCTTTTTTGTTATGAATGTTGATGCAGAAAGCCTACGGCATACGACAGATCAAGAGGAAAGGGCCTGTATAATGGGGCGGTAACAATGGCTTAGAAGGGTTATTGCGAGAAAAATGTGTGTTGCCAAGTGCAGATCAGTTGGTATGTGTTGCTTATCCGGGGACTTGTAAGTGTGGCGGCATGGAGTAAATTCTTCCATAACATGACGTACGATCTAGAGATTCTCGGGTGAGGTTATAGACGGAAAAATTAGCAGAGTTGTAGGTGGTTATCTGATGTAGGGTGATTCCTAGGAGATTTGCTAATGATGTCCACAACTGAACAATTGAGAGGTGGAAGTGGTACCCCTGTCAAAAGTAATATGCTCTGGGATAACAAATATCACTATCCATCCTGAGGGTAAGGCAGATGTACATGAGGCAGACATTAAAGTTTCCATGGGAAGGGTTTCAGGCCAACATGTGGAGCGGTTGATGATGATAAACAGGTAATGATGTCCTCTTGATGTAGGTAGGGGACCCACTATGTCGACGTGAATGTGTGCAAAACGCCGCAAAGTTTGAGGATAGGTGCCCATTCCTGAATCCATGTGTCGATGTAATTTTGAAGTTTGTCTTGAAGTATAAGCAGAGACCCAATTCTTAGCATCCTTAGTAATGCTGTGCCAAATGAATTTCGTCTTCAGCAGCTGTGCAGTACATTGGCTTGAGGGATGTGAAGAGCCACGACATCAATGACTTCGGCAACTTCAAAAACTTCAATTACTATTTTTTATAGAATTATCAAAAATTATAATTTTTATTCAAGTTATTAGAATTATCACTATTATTAAGATTATTGAAATTATTGTTTTTATTAAAATCATTAGTATTTTTATTATTATGAAATTGAACACCTGTCGGCGCATGGGAGAAAGTATTCACGGTGTAAGTCTACAAGTACTGACGTCACAGAGGAGGGTGGTGTTGGAATTATCGGGAAAGACGTCTTCCCAAAGGAGGGATGTGCAAGAGGTCCTACGTGCTTGGTGCTCTGGATCTTTTCGTTGGGCTTCTGCCGAGGCATTGTAATCCAATCCTAGGTAAATGGTAGCAATGTGCTTCTTGACAAGACAGAGGCAACCAGATTAATTTTCCCAGGGACGTGATGAAATGTGCAATTGTATTCAGCCATGGCAGAGAGATGTCAGCGTTTACCGCGGACCAAGCTTTGGACTGTCGAGTGAAGGCGTGCACTAGAGCCATGTAGTCCATGTGAATGACGAAGGGTGTACCTTCTAAGAATTAGCAAAAGTGACAGACAGCCAAATTGCATCACCAGCAATTCGCGATCTAAAGAAGGGTAGCCGGATTCTGCGTTGGACAGTTTTCTACTGAAGAAGGCCAAGCCATTGACCACCTGCTTAAGTACGGCACCAATAGCCATGTACCTGGTATCGTTGTAGAGATGGATAGGTTCATATGGCATGGGAAAAGTGAGAGCAGCAGGGGTT
>NC_090738.1:108646094-108648594 GCF_036898095.1 Palaemon carinicauda
ATGGTCCTGAATATTAACTTCAACATAGAATATTCGATCCTTGACATACATTGGATAATCAATTATTTTTATACAATCATCAAAAAACAGTCTTTCTCCCTTACATAAACAAGCACATGGGGTCAACAATGCATTCAAAACTATTTCATATTTTTTTGAAAGAGTTTGTTAAAGGCGAATATACAAAATGGAATACGTCCTTTATAAATATAACAATAGATAAAGAATAAAAAATAAAAAAAAGTTGTGAGAGTTC
Organism: Palaemon carinicauda; assembly: GCF_036898095.1. Classification (NCBI taxonomy): domain Eukaryota; kingdom Metazoa; phylum Arthropoda; class Malacostraca; order Decapoda; family Palaemonidae; genus Palaemon; species Palaemon carinicauda. The sequence continues at coordinate 108,646,351 of NC_090738.1, forward strand.
TATTCAGTTATAGCGGAAAGAAGTCAATAAATAGCTTCTGTTCCATAACACGTTTACAGAATTATATTAGACGTTTGTAGAAAACGTTTTATATTAAATCTTAAAGTTAATTTTATGGTTTTGTAATTGGTAATTGAGTCATATTCATGGTTATCGTAGTGACTTTTCTTTTTAATTGCAAAGCTATTAGATAGAAAACCAGGTTCTCTCTCTCTCTCTCTCTCTCTCTCTCTCTCTCTCTCTCTCTCTCTCTCTCTCTCTCTCTCTCTCTCTCTCTCTCTTGTAGAAAGTATTGAAATATTATAGAGGTTATCAAAATAAATGATTGAATTTTGAGTAGAGCAATATTATAAAATAGAAATAAAGAGGCTTATGTTGACCTCCACCCTCTGTATAATAAGATAAGAAAGAGTAAGGAATGATACTCTACGCTTACCTAAATACGCATGTAATGAATATATAATTGTCAACAGGTACCAAAGTATATAATCAGGAGTGAAAATATATCGAAAAACTGACTGATCGGTTTCATGATACTGAAAAAAACAGGTAAATCATCACTGAGAAGATTGTTTAATGCCAAAATATTTACTGTATAGTTGGTGTTTATGTTCATGCATAAGTAAATAAAGTGTACAGTAGTGTAAGTTTTTAATGAACAAAAGTTTTCTTTATCTTTCATAGATCAAATTTGTAATGAAATAAATTGATTGATCTAATATGCAACTCTTCCATTTCACTAAACATGGAGTTTTCAATAGTTTATATTTTCAAATGTTTTTCTAGTTCTTGATTAAAAGTGTTGGTCTTATTTTTAATATGAGAAATAATAGCTAAATGATATTGAAGAAGAACAAAAGAATCATTTATATTGTATAATTGCAAAAGGAATTTTAATAACTTAATACAAAGAGCTCTGTACTTTGATCTAAATTTGAACGAAATGATTATTAATAAACTATGATTGCAAAAGCAGAATTGGAAACTTACTTTCTTTACTTCACCACAAATGAAAATCTTTACAAATATAACAAGCATATTTGAATATCGAATTTAGTAGATATTTTAATATATTCAATATAAGAGTTACTCAGGATTTTATGTCAACAATTGTCTTTTTGCCTTTTCCTCATAAAAAGAACTGAAGGGCTGACTAAATTAATCCGCCAAAATGATGGTCGACTTAACTATAAAAAATGGAACTGAATAAATATTCACTATGCATTGAACTGGAGACTAATTTTAATTCAGTAATTTAACGACCATTGTTCATTGGATAAAAGAGACAATATCAATGTTATATGAATAATGAATTGCCTTTATTCATGAATAATAGATTCCTATTTCGAGTAAATATTTCGATCCTTATAAAATTACCCTTTATTATTGTTATTGTTATTGTTGTTGTTGTTGTTGTTGTTGTTGTTGTTGTTGTAATTATTATTATTATTATTATTATTATCAACTTCAATATTAATTTTTTTTATTTTGACCAATAGGTCTTTCAAAGTAGTATCAATCTACAAATAGAACTTGCTAAGATTGAGTATTTTCTACTGCAGGAAACCCTAATTCAAAGGAACACTGTAGACAGAATCCTTTTGTTAGTTACAAAACCGACAAATTAGGAAATTCTATACAAGAAAGCATTCCTCACAAGGATAGTGTCGTATCTGCATGATTCAAGTAGGCCCGCGAATATAATTGAATATTTTATGTAGATATAACAGTATCTCTTCGTATATACTAAAGTTAGTGATATCCTTTGATTTGGGAGACTTCTGGACACTGACCTGTCAGAGTTTCGAGATTCGTATTTGGGGCCAAAATCTTTAAAGTTTGATGCTGGGGTGATACGGATCGTTCGAAGGGGAAACAAACGACAAATGAGTTACTGACATTGAAAAAGAACAAAAGAATTACTTACATTGTATAATTGCAAAAGGAATTTTACTAACTTAATACAACTAGCTCTGTACGTTGATTTAAATTTTAACGACAAAGGAGTTACTTGGCTTCGGTGAGGTATGAAAGAAGACGAGGGATACAACGGAAGATAAAGTAAAGAAGTTCTATATTTACTTCCGACGGAATTACTCGTCCATTCGAGTAGATTTGATGTAGAGTAGATTTGATGTAGAGTAGATTTGATGTAGAGTAGATTTGATGTAAGAGAATGTGGAAGAGAGAGGATTGCTAGGAAAAGGAATGGGGTGAAATTGGGAAGGGGTATAAAAAGACAAT
>NC_090738.1:108666094-108683594 GCF_036898095.1 Palaemon carinicauda
ATCAAAAGATTATATATCTCACACAATCATTACATGCATATGGAATTTTGTTACCATGCGGAAATATGATCAAGGAAAAATCCCATCTAGTAAAATGTCCGTTTTCCGTAATTTGATAAGTAAATTGAGTCTCCAGATGATTTAAAAGGACAGATAAAAACCAGCGGTGTAATCGCGATATTTTAGATTTCACTCTAAAAAGTAATTTTTTTTTTTGTATTCATTTTTTTTTTTTTCCACTTGTGGGAAATAAGCTAAGTGATGGAAACCGAATGTCATTTGGGACGTTTGCCTGAAAAAAATCCCTAGTTACAAGTTAAAATCTGTCCCCTTATTACTGATAACATACAAAGTTAAAAACATAACCCTGAAAATATGAACACAATCCTTCGCTAAAGGGATATATTTGTTCGAAAAGAGCTTTGGTGGGCCATTGATATCATACTCAAGCATATAACAACAATGACAACAACAAATGCAGCCTTCTCTAGTCCACTGCAGGGCAAATACCTCAAACATGTCTTGCATAATTTCTTGGGTTTAGCCAGTTTCATCATCATCTTGGCCAGCGTAGACTGGTGAGGGTTGGAGTTTTTTATCTGATCGTTCACAGCAAACCAACCTAGTATGAGTGGATATGACTAGATCAGTTTTGGTGATCACTTCAATACACAAAACCTTTCACCACGTTAAGGTATCCCCACTCAGAAAGGGACCCAGGCACATATTCACAAATAAACAATGGTATTTGTAAAGTAGATTCTTTGTTATTTGATAAAAATACACTCCTCTCTAGAATCTCTCACTTAGCGGGTACTTTTCTAAATGGAGTAGAAATAGAAGCTCCCTTCCCATCACATCTCATCTCTTCCCCTCTCTTAATACCCCAGCAAAAGTCTCTCATTTGACCCCATAACCTCTCCCCCAGTGGAACTCATAACTTCCTAAATATCTTTGAACTTAACCAAGTTTGGTTTATATATATCGCCCCCTCATATTTATCGCACAATTTCTGTCGGTTTATATAATGTTTCTCCTTCATTTAACCTTTCGCATCAGTTTAAATATTGTTTTACATTTTGTTTGAGGGAGACCCTTATTACGCGGTATTATTCTTCGTTTTTCCATTTTCTACTTATGTCTTTGATGGTATTACAATATAAGTGAAGTGCGATGCTTTGCATGAATAGGTAGTATACATTTTCTTTGTTTATATATCTATGTTTCTATATATCTATAAATTTGTGTCTATTTTTTTATGCATCTATGTATCTATCTTCAGGCAATTTCATAGAATGTAAAAATTAACATGTAATATCTAACAAGAAATAATATAATCTATTTATCTATCTATCTATCTATCTATCTGTACAAGGATGATTAAAAAGGATCTGATTTATTCGAGGTTTTATTTTCAATGAAATGATTCTATTTAACAATTCTTAAAAACTTTTTCTTGGCACGCTGTGAATAATATAGGAGAGATAGAGTCTCCTTGTGTAACTCCTTTTCTCTCTAAAGTTATGTATTTTTAGGATTGTGTACTACCCATATAGATATCTTCAAGTGTATTAACATAAGTATCATGTAATTCCTTGACATTGGAAGACTTTAATGACAGTTAAAGTTTTGACAGAATCAAAAGCTTTCTCATCTTCTATGAAGGCCATACATAGTGCTTTGTCTTACTCATTTGATTGTTCCATTAGCTGGTTAATAACATGGATATGGTCAGTTGATGAACATCTGCTTCTAAAACCCGTCTGCTCCCTTGGTTGATTAAAATCTAGTTTTCTTTCCATTTTTCAAAAATGATCTTTGTAAATATTTCATAAATTACTGAGAGTAAATTTATTGGGCTGCAATTTTTCAGGTCTTTTGTGTCTCTCTTTTCTTTCGAAATAATGATCATTTTTATTTCCAAGCTGAACGTATAGAGCAGTCTTGCAAACATTTGGTGTAAAGTTTAGCGAGATTTACAACCATGAAATATCCTCCATCTATTATTAAATAATTTGTTTGCCATCTTTTTCTGCTCTGTCGGTTTTTATGCCTTTTAATGCTGTGGTGTTTTTGCCCCCCCCCCCCTTTTTTTTTACTTATTCTGTTACTCTGGGTACCGGCTTAGGTGTTTCATTATTTTTATCGGAAAAGTTACTGTTTACTGTATGTTGTATAGCATTGCATAAAAATTCTCTGAATTTTTTATCACGCCATCTCTTCTGAAGTATCCATTGTCATCAGTTAAAGCAAACATCTGTTGGCACCCTGATCCAAGTCTTCTTCTCATTAAGTTGATGCTTCTTCCTTTCTTTAATTTTTCCTCATTTTTTCGTCTGATTGTATTTACGAATATGTAATGCTTTGTTGTTTTGGATTGTTCTGGTAATTCCAATCAATATCTTGGATTTTACCCCTTTTTCCAATCTTTCCTTAATTAGATTTTTTGGTGTTTTCTGTTAGTTTTCCTTGATCTTCATTTAGAAGCTTTTCCACTTATCTCTTGTGCGGATTCTGATACAAATTTTTTTAGTTACTATTCATTTCGTCGTTATTTGCTTCCATTTCGCCATTCATTGCTAAACTAAACTCATTGTATTTTTTCTCTAATTAAAGGATTGTTTATTTTCCTTCCCAATATTAGATTTTTCTTCCTTTCCTTAGATATAGACAAATTTTATTTCTCACAATTCTATGGTCACCTGACTCTAACTTGTTTAAAACTATGACATCTATAACTATATTTACTTTTTCACTGAGGATAAATCTATTGTTTTTGTGTTGCTACATATGGGCTTCTCCGTGTCCATTTTCTATGTTCATTTTATGAAAGAAAGGTGTTCATGATTTTTAGATGATTTTTTTTCAGCATATTTTACAAGCATGTCTACTCTGTCATTTCTTGTGCTTACTCCAAATTTTCCTACAGCTGATTCTACTAACTTCGTTTGACCTTCTTTGTCATAGAAATTGCCCAAAACAAATGGAAATAGAGTCTTATGTTTTTTTTTTTTTCCAAATGTCTTCATCTAGTAAGCCTAACGGTATTTCAGTATAGTCATTGTGTATAAATTTAGATTGGTCACATAACAATCGTCCAAAAAATATGATTATGTTATTGCTACAATCTACCGCCAGATGCCAGGAAATGGCATCTAAGGGTCTTTCATCAAAGTGAAAATTATCAGGGAGGCCCCCAGTCCAACCATCGTCAGTGCCTTTGCAAACTTTAACCCTCCCCTCCCACCCATCCTCCTCCCAACCCGAAAAACGCTCCTACACCCCTGGTACTTGTAACAAGGCACACTTTATAGAGGATTGATATCTATATTGAGCTTATGATTAGCTAACAACGTATTTACTGCTGACATGAATATCGTTTTGGTTAGATTTGGGGTTTTTACTTCTATGGCTGAGTTCAAACTCTTTGGTTTTACTGTAGAATATTGGGATCTGCTTTATATAGTTTCGTAATACATATTATATATATTTCTTATAGAATTACAATAACTTAAGAGGCCTAAAAATCAGAAGAAAAATAGTATTAATGGAATTATGAATTTATGATGCATTAATTAAAGCAATACCATGAAAGTATGTTTTAATCACATATTTCTCCAAATTTGAATAGAAGCCGTGTGTCTCTACTTCTTGTCCCTTGTTTTATTTACGAGAATTACACTATCCAATTGGAAAAGGGTGATGGATTGATATTTATGCAGACATATGTGTGGTAGGTTTAAATTATATTCAACTACAATCAGGTAGGCTATTTTTGCCTAAGTTTAAACGAAATCACGCCATGGAAGGTTCCAGAATGCAAGGATTGAAGAGCTCTACACATTGTTTCTTTTAATGGCTAATAGATGGCGTCAGTAGTAGAGTACCAAATTGCTAATTATCCCCATCATCCACATATAATTTTTGTTATTACTCCATTTCTGTTGCTATTTCGGCACAAAAGGCTATAAAACACGTGAACTTGGTGTTCCTTGATGTCTAGCCATAATTTAATTCTTAGGAAATTACAAATTTCTCAGTAAATGTCACATAAATATTTCCTCAGCAAACAATCGTTAGTTCAATTGTATTTGGGGGTCAGGGGGGAGGGGTCGCCAGATAGTGTCACTTGTACTGAAACCGGTGAGCCAATCAAGTAATAACACAGATATTTGATTTAATTTTCAATTACCTATATATGAAACCAAAATGTAATTAATATGCTTCATAGCATGACAAGTACTTATCGTAAAAATTACGTTCAATAACAATATTGTAACATCCCGAAAGGCATAATAATGCAGACCCCCTTTAGCTCCCTACATTACATCGTAACGAGTTTTGCTTTACCGCCAATATATGGCATCAGAGGTACCTTGTCCCAACTATTAAAATCTATTATTTAACTACCACGTTGGTCAAGAAAGTGTGGTAGGAAGGTAGAGGCTAGAGACTTTGCAGTTGGTAAACAATCGTTTCCTTATTAGAAATGGATATTTTTATTAGAAAATGGTGTGAATTTCTTATATGCTATCGGAAGTAACCTGAGTTGAGCTATGATAGTGTTCAGTAATTCCTTTCTTCATCACAACACATGGATGATAAGTCATGTCCCTGTACAAGTGACCAAGGTAACAATCATCATCATAGTTAAGGTTGGTGGGACGAACTTGGAACAGCGCTGCCAAATGAAATTTCCTTTAACGTAGAATATCACATATTCAAATAACTTAAGTTGTAATGGTTATATACCAGATGGTGTATGACTATTGTGTAATTTGATGTAATAATTCAGATCCCAAGGCAGAGCGAATTCGACATTAAGGGGTATTTGTAACTTATCTGAAAAATTTATTTATTTATATATATATATATATATATATATATATATATATATATATATATATATATATTTATATACAGTATATATATATATATATATATATATATATATTATATATATATATATATATATATATATATATATATACATATGTATGTATGTACATATATATATATATATATATATATATATATATATATATATATATATATATATATATATATATAATAATATTAATAATAATAATAATAATAATAATAAAAATAAGTATCACTGAAATTCATTCATGATAAATGCTTCTGGATGGGCAAGGATTCGGACATATGACCCGAAACAGTGCCTTGCATGGATGACTTTACCACTCGAGCTATCAGGAGAGATGTAAGCTAAATTCAAGTCCCCTGTATATAATACTGTACCTGTCGAATCCAAGAATCTGTTCGTAGACTTGAAATCAACCAGTCAGAGATTTTTCAAACTTAGCCTCCCCCCACATCCCCCCCCCCCACCCCCACCCCCACCGGAAAAACGCACCTACGCCTCCCACGCCCTCGAAATGCCAGTATTATATGTCAATCCTCTAACTTTAACCTTAGTAGATGTTTAGCTGCAATGATATTAAATATACTAATAATTGTAAATATTTTAAACGATCTATGCTCCATAAGCATGAATTGAAAAGTTTAATATAAATCATTTGGTAGATTCCGTAAATATTAACGGAAAAATAGTCTATTGTCAATGCTAAATATTAATGCCATAGTAAATGATCACATGAGAATGAGTGTGCTAAATTTTGGAATTTTCAATCTGATTGTTTTTTAAATGATTATCGCAAATCAACCAGTTGGCATCGATGATTTATGAAATATTTAAGGCTTCTGAAAACAAACAAGGATCTTTTATCTAAATCTTATAATATCTCAGCTCACAAGACTACAAAAATCAAAGGAACTCAGCTTTCAGATAACAGATTTTAGAAAAAGACTCCATTCATATACATGAAATCACAACAGGTTTATGTTCGATAAATTTAAGATAATGAAAATATATTTTTAACAAAAGGGAATATTTAATGTATTCAAATTCAGGGAGAGGGAAGATATATTCACATTTCTACGATTATATTTAATATTTTTTTGAGACCATTGAATAATGCAAGCGATAACTATTTGAGAATAGCAGAAATTGAAAGTACAGTAGTGTTAACGATTTAAAAGAAAAATCTATTGTAAGGTTATCAATTGAAGATGGAAGGCTTGGGGAAATAGAAACAGTTATGAAAAAAATCTTATATATTCAATCACTGTAGAACTGAAAAAAAGAAAAATAGCTTTTATGGTCGAAATGATAAAGTACTCATTATCTGTATTGTGAAATCCCAAATCTATTTTCTGTTTTGTCAACGGCATTATTTCTTCTTGGTAAAATTACCGAAAAATAAAATATATAGATGGTATTAATGTAAAATATGAAAATCCTCATAGCTATTAATGTACTTTTTCAATTACAAAATTGAATAAGTTTTCATACTCTCTCAGATACACATGGACATAAACCAATATATCAGCCTATCTCTTAATATATATATATATATATATATATATATATATATATATATATATATATATATATATATATATATATATATATATATATATATATAGGCTATATATATATATATATATATATATATATATACATATATATATGTATATATATATATATATATATATATATATATATATATATATATATATATATATAGGCTATATATATATATATATATATATATATATATATATATATGTATATATATATGTATATATATATATATGTATATATATACATATATATATATATATATATATATATATATATATATATATATATATATATATATATATATATATATGGAAAAGTCGGATATGGTGGAGGAGGATTGTACTGGATTGGTGATAGGAATTTAGCAGACCTAGAGTTTCCTGATGACGTTATCTTTGTTAGCAGATCACCGCAGGATTTGCAATGCTTGCTTACCAGAATGCATGAAATATCACACCAGGTTGGGCTGAAGATAAACAGAAGTAAGACAGAGAGGATGAGAACGGAGTATGCAATGGAAAATTAAATATCATTGGAAGTATAAAGGATTAATGGGGGAGAATCATTAAAGTATTTAGGAACTATGATATCCAATACAAGGTCTTTAGAATTAGAGTTTAGTGAAAGATTGAAAAATAAAACAAATCAGACAATGGTTAGGTTAAGGAGAATTTGGAAATGGAATCTCTTGAAATTGCATATAAAAATCAGACTATGTATCAGTTGAGTGAGATTGGTGTTACTTTATAGACATGAGTCGTGGTATGACAACAAACAATATCCAATAGATTTAGTAGATTGGAGAACAAGGCCTTCAAATGGTAATTGGGAGTTAAATGACAAGACAGTATTAAAAATGAGACTTTAGGAGATATTACTCGAGTGTCATATATGGATGAGATCATGATGAGGGTTAGATGGAGATGGTTTGGGCAGGCTCTTCGCACTCCCCTAGAGAGATTAGTTCACCAAACGTTCAGGTGGGCTTGACAAGGCTCTAAAAGAATTGGAAGACCCAGGCCTACTTAGTTAAGAACTATGAAGCGTGAAGTAGATGATGAATCAAGAAGTATTGAATTGAAAGCTCAAGAGAAGTGAGGGAACCCGAAGCAATTATTGGTTCCTTGAAGAGAAGTCATGAAGGGAAACTTATCATGTTAAAAGGGGGAGATGAACGGCATGTGGAGAGAGAGAGAGAGAGAGAGAGAGAGAGAGAGAGAGAGAGAGAGAGAGAGAGACCCGACACTGATAATGATCCTTAATTCAAATTAAAGCTTTATTTGATTCATTAATAGATGCAATCCAGGCATTTAAATGATAAAACGTAAAGAAAATATAATACAAAATTTTATATAAGGAAAACTGAAGCTATATGTTAATTTTCCAATTGAATTAATATTCTTCGGGTTGTTCCTTTAATAATAATAATAATAATAATAATAATAATAATAATAATAATAATAATAATAATAATAATAATAATAATAATAATAATAATAATTTCAATAGTAGAAGTAATTTCAATAATCTTAATGATAATAATTTTAATGATCATAAAACTAATAAAAATGTCAAACAATTTAATAATAATAAATGATATACATAAAATCATTTAAACTTACTGATGCGTTCCTTTTAAGTAGAATATACGGTATAAGCATATTATCTAATTTCACTCAGTTAATTATAAAAAAGTCAGAAAAACAGTTTTGTGGTTGGACGAGCTTTACAATTAATTCAACTTTTGATTTAAATTTTGGGGCTATTTAAAACTATAATGTGATTATTTTTCTAATTTATTTCATCTTTTAAAATTTTGTCAAAACTCTGAAATATATAACTGATATCGAGGATATTTCATTGATTAAATTTCAGCTCATTATAACTAACTTCACCAACTTCTTTGCGAATATTAAGTTTTGATAGGTGTGTATTTTTATATATACGTCTATGTGTTTGTGATTTGTATAACTCAAAAACTTTTTGACCGAATCTCATAAAATTTATTTGGATGATTGACCATGATTCAAGGATAGTTAATTAGATTTTTGCAGGTTTGGGTTAAATTTCAAGGTCAAGGTAACGAAAAGGTAAAAAACATCTTATTGCCATATCATGGTAAATTATCATCCGATTTGCATGAAACTAGTGCCAAAATGGGCATAATTCAATTGCCTATCTCGTGATTTGAAAGTGATTGGGTCAAATGTCAAGGTCTAAGTATAAAAGTTCTTTTGTTATACAGTGGTCAAGTTTTATCCATTTTGCATGGAAGTAATGCCAAAAGATGCATAATTCAATTGCCATCTTTGATAAACAACATGACGACCGTTAAGTCAAAAAAAGTAAAAAAAATACCTTTATTTATATCGTGGGGAAATCTCAAGAAATTTTCTTGGATGATTGGCCATGATCTAGAGCATATTTTATTAGATTTTGGAAGTGATTTGGTCAATGGTCAAGGTTAAGGTTACAAAAAGTCTTTTTGCTACATTGTGATATTTTTTTATCCAATTTGCATGAAGTTAATGCTAAAAGTGCAAAATTCAATTGCCTATATTTTTATGTTGTGTTGGTAAAGGTATGCACTCTACCGAGTGCCCATTTTAGTTTACAATTTAATTACCTGTTTACTGATGTATAATTCTTTTTCCTAATAAACAAAATTGTCATATTACAAACGAATATAATTGCTTTCATAGATAAGGAAATTTAATCGATTGCAATTTATATAAATTCTCTAACTGGATTCTCAATTTTACTTTACATTTCAATCCTCTGTCATTATAAAAACCATCATTTGACGATGAAGTTCATTGTACTTACGATTCGCGTTTGATTATTCATGCGCACCATGAAGGAGGAACATTAGATTAAAATTCAAGCGTAATTTCCTGCCATAAATCACAGCCGGGTAATTTACGTTGATATCGATAATAATGGGATTCATGACGCTGGGAATGGCGGCCATTGAATTCCCGATTCATCATGGAGGCTCAGCCATCATCTGATATTAAAACAGAAGGGTTTCCTACTGTGTTTAAAGCCGAGAGGAATTTTAGCTATTTAAGAGATGGACGTTTGGTTTGGTGGCAGGGTTACAGACACCTGCCATACGTGGGATACACACACACAGTGGTTCCATTAATATTCATAAATCATTTCCCTTTCATATTCCAGTGATGGAGTGGAGAAATGGTTCAAATATACATAATAATAAATCTATTAGATATTTGCTCTCTCTAGCAATGTGAAACTTTTTATAAAGGATGCGTGTATATATATATATATATATATATATATATATATATATATATATATAAATATATATATATATATATATATATATATATATATATATATATATATATATATATATATATATATATATATATATTTTATATTATATATGTATGTATATATATTTATATATGAGTTAAGTTACATATACACAAAAACATACACTTATATATTCATAAATAAAGCATCATATATGTTTATATATATATATATATATATATATATATATATATATATATATATATATATATATATATATATATATATATAATGTGTGTGTGTTCGTATGTGTATGTATGTGTGTATGATTGTGTGGATTAAACAATCATCAGAGTAGAGATCTTTTTTCTCTTTTGGAGATGGTATAAGAGCTTAAATGGTCTGGTTTTCTTAGAAAGTTATTTTAGTGAGGTTCCGCAAGCCCCACCAGTTTTCTTGAACATCACAGATTCTCGTACTTATTTATGCTTTTTAAGAGTTGTGCAGTAGTTTGGTATCGACCATAGTGATAGGTTTAGGGATTTAGGCTATCTTAATACTTTACCCTTCATTGTATTCAGCTGATCAATCTTTAGCTCACAAGAACGGTAGGACTTGCTTCAATGGAATCTTTCAGACTTGAGATGGTTTGAGCTCAGGTTCAAATGTATGAAAAATTTCTTAAATTGCCATCAAGTCATTAAAGCATGAAAGTGTTGAGCCTCTTTGTCTCCCTCATCGTAGTGCATTAAGTAGGCTACTGAGAATCTTTTCATAACTGCAAAATAAATAAACAAAACCAGATTTAGAGACTGATCTTATTTAGTTCATCAGAGGCATTGTTCCGTTTAGTGAGAGACTTGAATGGGAGTTACATGTTTTCGTTCCAATTCAGAGTATATTATATTGAAAAAGACTGCGATCAATATTATACAAAGAATCGTGAAGGGATCATACAATCTTCGTAATTGAATATGATCTCACGATATCCTTGCATTAAGGTCATAATACTGATCTACATACCTAGAAGAGATAAAAATGCAGCTCCTAAGCTCAATAAAAGAATATAATCATGACTGTCCTCATTATACGAAGAAACTGAACCTTATTCCAGGAGTATAACCACCATGAATTATTTATTTTATGAATAAATCAAAATGCAAATGTTAAATGGGGATTTTGAATCCAACTGTAATATTGACATTGCTATAGATAAAACAGATACCGATATAGAAGCTTATTGTTACCGAAGGAGATTTCTTAATTATTTTTTTCTTCGTGTAATGGGAGTTTTTAAATACGTTTTCTGTTCTTAATTGGATGCTATAGAAAGTTCATACAACAATATGCATATGTATGTTTAAATGTATATGTATATATATATATATATATATATATTTATATATATATATATATATATATATATATATATATATATATATGTGTGTGTGTGTGTGTGTGTGTGTGTACACAGACATGCAAACCCACACATATATATTTATGTAGCAATCATGGCAGATGTTGCGTGATAAACTTAAAATGTGTAACAGCTACGAAAAGGATAATTGAAAAGAATCTATCATGATCAATACTTGCAGAAAAGGGCTCCTTTAGCGATCAGCCTGATACTTAAGAAAAGAGGATTGTACACGAATAAAGAAAAACGTACAGTGGCTTGCGATTAGATTGTGACCTTGGGTACGAGTAATTAAATTGATTTCAAAATATCTCTTTGGGCAGATTAATTATGGCGGATTACTGTCTCAGCCTCCGACAAACAGATTCTATGATTTGAGTTAAGCCAATGGACAGCTAAAACATCAATAACGAACTCCCTAAAGGCAATCATCTTATGCTCCTTTTAAGTTTTATTATTATTATTATTTTTATTATTATTATTATTATTATTATTATTATTACTATTATTATTATTATTATTATTATTATTATTACTATTATTATTGTTACAATTATTTTCAATATTATTAATGTTATTATTATTATTATTATTATTATTATTATTATTATTATCAAAAGGAGGAGATTTACCAGCCTAGATACGCCCCTGCCTAGCGTTATGCTGGATGGGAGATCGAGTCCGCTGAAACTTGATAGTTTCTTATAGTGTCTGCAACTTCACCATCCTTGTGAGCTAAGGATGCGGGGGTTTGGGGGAGCCTAAAGGTCTACATGCTGAGTCATAAGCATCAATAGCCGGTCCTCCCTGGTCCTATGTTGGGTGGAAAAGGGGCTTTGGCGCTAATTCATATGAATATATAGTAATCTTCTCGGGCATTGTCCTGTTAGGGCATTGTCACTTTCCGTTGTCTCTGCCATTCACGAGCGATCTTTAAACTTTTAATTAATCAAGCTCGACTCATCAAGAGCTGGCCCGACTAAACTGGGGAAGGAATATGTTATGTATATTAAGTTCAATTAATAAAAAAATATAAACTGAATATAAGAGATAGAAATTAAATCATGGGATGACGGTCAGTTATAAATGGAAATTAAAATTTTATCTATAAAACCTTTCCTTCTTAAAAACAGAAATGCTCTTCAGAATCCGATAAAAGGTCAGATAAAATTTTCTTACCAAATTATCAATACATTTGCCTTCACAATAGTATAGAATACGTCGTTTGACTAAAATAGTGTCACACTCATTGCACTTGGAAACTGCTCCCTGAGGCGTGCACATTAAAAACCCATGCGTCATTTTCTTATGATCAATACGCAGCATCGCTAAAATTAGAGGTACTTCATATGAACACTAATTACCTTAATATTTCACCAGTAATGCTAGCCTGTTTATACGAAAGAAAAAATAAGCAACACATGTAATAATGTAAATTTTATAACATACAATATAGATGCCGAGGTAAAAACACAACTTGACACTTTAATCAATCTTATGATACCGTAACGATTTGTATCTTACGTCTGTTAAAATAAGGAGCATTTGCACCGTTTCGTAGAGGTGCCCTTTCGCTTGGAAAAGTTTCCTAATAGCTAATTGGTTAGAATTATTGTTTTCAAACCGGTCAGCTAGTAGGAAAAATTTCCGAGCTAAAAGGTCACCCTTGCGAGTTGGTACAAATACGCATCATTAAAAAATTTGAGTATAGTAACGATTCTTTCAGCGAAAAAAAACTATTTGGATATGTTTCCATTATATCTGCGAAGAAAGTATAGATACAAAAATCAAATAACTCAAAACAAAACGTCGCTTTTCACTCAAAAGATTTGCGAAACCAAAGTCTGTTTACACATATCGTATAAAGGCTGACAAAATATATGAAGTATCATAATTATCTTTTGTGAGTTTAAAGGTTTAAAGGTCACGCATGAATGTTCGGATTGAGGAACAGGACAATGCCTGATATATACATATAAGTACCTCAGCCTCTTCTCCTTCAAGCTTAAACCAGGGAGGCCAGGCAATGGCTGCTTATGACCCAGCAAGGAGACCTATACGCTCCCCTAATCCTCGATCCTTCGTTCACAAGGATGGTAAGGTTGCAAACGTTAGAAAAAACTATAGGGTTGAAGCGGGGTTGAAATCCCATTGAACAGATTGCCAGGCAGAGTCGTTTCAAATATGTTACCACAACCCTTGGGAGTGAATCAACCTAGTCAATAAAAATACAACCTTGATGGGTGCGATTTTAGATGTAATTAAGCCTTTGTGGTGGCTGTGTGTGATCCTGAAAAAGCTATTTATTGAAACGGGTGAACTCTTATCTTTGGAAATCAAGTTTTGGTTTTCAGAAGTACACTGAGGTATAGACGACATTCGTGAAGGCTACAAGTTTTCATATATGATATAATTCTAGGTCTTGTACGTAAGACTTGCGTACATAGCTTCAAAATTTTTAAGATTATTCGGTATATATATATATATATATATATATATATATATATATATATATATATATATATATATATATATATATATATATATATATATATATATATATTTTTAATCCGAAGTGTATGTTAAGAATTATCCTTAAGAGTTATACATGTAGCTTAAATATAGAGTAGCAAGTTACTGTATTCAAGTTCTAAGTTTGCAGAATTATAGAGCTTTAAATAAACATCTGATATTCAGGTCTATATTTTAACAGAAAATCGCTAACAAAACTTTTGTATCGTAATTCTTCAGAACTACAATAGAACTTTTAGTTTTAGTGACCTGTAGTATAGAGCATCGGGAATGTCCGTTAGAGGTAGTAGGTTGGCCCGGACACCAGCCACCCGTTGAGATACTACCGCTAGAGAGTTATTGGATCCTTTGACTGGCCAGACAGTATTACATTGGATCCCTCTATTTGGTTACGGCTCATTTTTTCTTGCCTACACATACACTGAATAGTCTGGCATATTCTTTTCACATTCTCCTCTGTCCTCGTACACCTGACTACACTGAGATTGCCATACAATTCTTCTTTGCTCAAGGGCTTAACTACTACATTGTAATTGTTCGTTGGCTATTTTCCTCTTGATAAGGGTAGAAGAAACTATTTAGCTATGGTAAGCAGCTCTTCTAGGAGAAGGACACTACATAATCACTTGTTTGAGGGTACACTCGGGCACGCTATTCTACATTGTATCTCTTCCTCTTGTTTTTATGAAGGTTTTATAGTTTATATATGATAAATCTAATTCACTGTTGTTTTCAAATCCCAACGACTGTTATGAATATGTACTATCTATGTATATATTATATATAACTTAAAAAGACAATATCGGCTGCAGATTCTGCTGCTTCATCTAACAAGAGACTAAACCTTGTGAATCACACTATAACCCTTCAATTATCTTTAGTATCAGCGCTAAATAGATTAAAAGGAAAAATTACACAAATTATCTTTCTTCATTTCTGTACTTGAAATATCGCCAGTGTTTATCTTATCATTGAGATTTTTTATATATATTAAGAATTATGTAAATTATTTTACCATCCATTTTCAATTATATATCTGCAGCCTTAACTGATTATTTTATTTTAGCATACCAAGAAAGACATCTGATCGTCTTGACATATATTTTCAAAACGGGATCAAAGAAAAAAATCTATAACAATAGCGGTACATGATAAAATTAGGTTTTTGAGATTACAGTATGAATAGGATGAAGAAACCTTTAAGAAAATTGTATTCTAACGTATTCACACATTTACAAATGTTCTCCCTTTTGGAAAAAAAAAATAATTAACAGACCCTAATTAGGCCCCGCCCACTATATGAATCTTAGCAAAATGGTCCAGTTTTGAAATCGAATATTTCTGATTCCATTGCTAGAAAATTGCTTATTATGAATGGCATGAAATCCAACCCCCCCCCCCCCCCACCCACACCGCATAAAAAAGAAAAGTTTATTAAGTCCATGGAATTAATTGACTGAATTTTCATAGATGGATTATTGTATTTCGCACTGTAAATGGTTTCCACTGATTCATTATTTGTAATTTTCTTTGATTATACGATTGTGCAAATATTATCATTTATAATTCATGCGCGAAATATTCAAAGAAGTAAGTTTAATTACCATTTACAATTATATCAGCACTTTAAAAGTAAAGGAAAACGAGAGTTTTTTTTTCTTTTTGCCTTTTTGATACGATATTATACATAAATTCTACTACTACCACCACCACCACTACTACTACTACTACTACTACTACTACTGCTACTTCTATTTCTTTTTTTTTTCTTCTTCTTCTTCTTCTGCATGATTTCCGGGATTATTAATAGCAGACGCATTTAGGGAGGTTTCAAAGTTCGATAACAATCATAAATGAAGTAAAAGATAATTCATTCAATATAAAACTTCAAATTTCAATTTTTTTTTTCATAATACTAAAATGTATTCTCTAGCTCACTTTTACCCAAAACTTCATTGGTGATTTCGAGAGCAATTGAGCTTCCAGGATATTTTCTTCTATCGATTGAATATTTGGTCTGCATTTGAAAATCCTGAGTTAGAGCACATGTCGACGGGTGTTACAGCTGCAACTAGTACAGATCTAGGTGGTAGTAGCAATAAATCCAGAGAGAGCCTCGTTGGCTGATGTGGAGAAGGGTTCCATGTCAACACCAGTTGAACATGGGTGAGTCAGGCCTAAGCCCAAGTTCTTTTCTTGACTGCTTTCATTTTTTTTATAACTATTTTTCAAATCCTGATGGATATGACTTTTCATTCCAAACTAAACGTGCTTATGAACGCTTATCTTTTTCCGTGTCACTCCCCTCTTTATCTCTCTATATATCTATCTATTTATTTATCTATCTATCTACCTATCTATCCATCTTTCTTTGTAGAAACTATATTATTTATCCTTATGTATTTTTATTTTGGTTTATAATTTCCTTTTTCAGGGAATGATAACGTTTGAATATTATGTAATATATGCGTTAGGAATGTTTGTATGGCTAGCGTAGGTGAATTTGGCTCTAAAATACAGTTAAATAGCTAAACTATAGTAATCTGTCATATTGGTATTCAAAATATTTTCAAAACTATGATAATGAAAAAAAAAAAATCAAATATCAAACCATGAAAAATCTGGAAAATGTGCTCCTCACCTTTCAATGGAAATTTTGAATTGCTTTAAAAGGTTAAGGAAATTTAAATGTCATATAAGGAAAGGATATGAACAATTGATTAAATTCCTTAGTAAAAAAATTAACTTACTTTCTCGGTTATATTTTGACATGCATATATAGCTAGTATAGTGTAGTTAAAGTACTGCGGATTAACCATTTATTTTTTACCTGTCAAAAGGCAAATGAAAGAAAAATGGTACATACTGGCCTAAACAATTTTTCCATGTAACAGTTACATAGAACATAAGTGACTGATAATTGATGAGAAATGTACATGGAATACTAAAGAAATATTTACTAAAGGTTCAATTTTTTTTTATTATGTGATCTTTGATTTAAAAGAAAGATTAATGTACAATGTATGTGAATGAAATTTAAGATATTATTTACATAAGATATATTTTTTGTCTCTATTCAGCCAATCTTGCTAAAATATCTTGTTATATCAAAATTAGACTCATATTTCACACCATAACGAGTATTGAAACAACTTATATTGGAAAATAAAATTTCGGTAACACAAGAATATATGTAAAAATTATAATGATAAATGAAAAACTTTCATCAAATATTATATCTATTATTGCCTTAAAGATGAAAGAATTAACTTATAAGATATTTGTTTGAGACTTTCGTGCCATTTTAATGGAAATAAGTTTATTTTTTATACTGAATTATTCATAGATATAAACAGTACGGAATAAAACACTCTACCAAGGAGATTTGTCTTAACATGTATTCAGAAACTTTTATTTTTAACGTGATAAAGTAAAATTGTATAAGTTAAAATAGAGGATAAGATGAAATTGATGTAAGTTTAATTGCATTTGCGGTTTTCAGGAAAGGTTGTAAAAGTGTTGAGGATTTGGATACGTTACATTGATGACATATTGATAAACAATTGAGATTAAAAAGTTTCTTCATTATTATGCGAATAGAGGAAAAATAATTTACAGAAACGACCACAGAAAATGATATTAGAAACTGTAATTTAAATTGACCACAAGGTCAAGCGGGGATAAGATTTTTCATGCAAAAAATATGTAATTATGGTTATTATAAAAGCATTAATTAACACAATTGCATATCTATTTAATGACGAAAGATATAATAGAACACTTGTTATGTATCAATGAGGAAAAAAATTCAAATATCGGGCATG